>NC_053156.1:107629012-107929012 GCF_016835505.1 Polypterus senegalus
GGTAAACCCCAATGCACAGGCTCCGAGTCGGGGGCCAATAAGTATGCCCACACCTGCTCGGCGGCTCTCACCGGGGGCAACTCCAGAGTGGTAGAGAGTCCATCCTCTCTCAAGAAGATTGGTTCCAGAGTCCAAGCTGTGCATCGAGGTGAGTCCGACTATATCTAGCCGAACCTCTCACCTCGCGCACTAGCTCAGGCTCCTTCCCTTCAGAGAGGTGACATTCCACGCCCCAAGAGCCAGTTTCTGTAGCCGAGGATCAGACCGCCAAGGTCCCGCCGCCACCACCCAACTCACACTGCACCCAACCTCCTTGGCCCCTCCCATAGGTGGTGAGCCCATGGGGAGGAGGACCCACGTTACCTCTTCGGGCTGTGCCCGGCCGAGCCCCATGGGTGCAGGCCCGGCCACCAGGCGCTCGCCATCGAGCCCCACCTCCAGGCCTGGCTCCAGAGGGGGCCCGTGACCCGCGTCCGGCAAGGGAAAACGTCGTCCAAGTTTTATTCTTCATTGGAGGTTTATTGAACCGCTTTTGTCTCATCCCTCACCTAGGACCAGTTTGCCTTGGTGGTTCTACCAGGCATAAAGCCCGGACAACATAGCTCCTAGGATCATTGGGACACGTAAACCCCTCCACCACGATAAGGTGACGGTTCAAGGAGGAGTGGATATTTAATGCAAAGTAGTTTAAAGCTACTGCTGAATGTATTTTTTTTAGTGGGCACCTCTAGAGAAGTGGACAATTTATTGTTTTATTTGCTATTTTCATTAATGTGTATGGTAATATTAATGACAAAAAGCAAACATTAAATTATATCAGGTCAATTTATTGTTTTCTGTGTTTCACAGGATATGGTTTATAGTTTATAATGTTACTGTACTATCACACAAATGAACAAGAAAATCCTTGTTAATTATATTTTCATGTTAATGTTCACAACTGAGAACTTGAATATCACAATTAAATCTAGAAAATTTTTCTCAGATAGTAAGAAATAGAAATATAGGCAAACTAATTATACAATGATTTTTTAACAAATTTCTTGATGAAACCTATGTTTATTGATTTATGGCTCTTTTTTTCCAATAGAGATAAAGTGTCATACTATATTAAACTGTATGTCCAATAACAGCTGCTGTTAGAACTTGTTACAGGAGCTGTCACTGGTCCTGCCGCAGGAGCTCTTAAACTTTTTAATCTGACAGTCTAAATACGAAAATTGATACCATGCTGGGACCTAAGAACGACAAATAACTGTGGCTATATAATAATAATAATAATAAATAATAATAATAATAATAATGTATGATTTTCTAACCTGATTAATCCAGACCAGGGTCGTATTTTGGGGGTAAGGGGGCTGGAGTCTGTCCCAGCTAGCATAGGGTGCAAGACAGGAACAAACCCTGGACAGGGTGCCAGTGTATCGCCACACGAACACACACTAAGGGCTATTTTACATCACTAATTCACCTCACTTGGAGGAAATCCTGCATGTAAACACAGGGAGAACATGCAAACTCCATGCAGGGAGTAAATGGGACATGAACCCTGATCTCCTTACTGCGGGGCACAATATAATAATTATATACATTAAATGTTCCTGATTGGTTTCAAGTATATTTCGTATATAAATAGTTTTAAAAAAGAAAAGTGGAAAGTAAACATTGAAAATGAAACAATAATCAAACTTCTAAACAGGAAATAGATTCCTGGGGTACAGAATATCACTTTCAAATCTCCGATCACAATCTCGATCACAGGCGCTTGCTTCATGAATTGGTAAACTCGAAAAAGTGGCAAGGTGTGGAAAAAACGGAATGTGCTTAGGGCTTTACATCTTCGGCCTCTCCAATGAAACAGAAAAATCAGATTTTGCACTATTGACCTTCCATAGGACATACAATTTATTTCCATTTTTAATTATCAAGTATTATAGATTATGCGCAATATGTTCGTTTCAGAATCTGACAGAAAGGAGATACTTCCAATTTATTTTCATTATTCATAGGTGGCCAACGTGTAACACAAACACAATCCTTGCTATCCCAGCGATCACATGTCTTGCTAGAGACGGAAATACTCTTTTCCCTCATGAGAAATTTCATGTGCTTGCACTTCGAAGTGAGAGCGCCCAGCGGAGCAAATCAGAGAACACATCGTGACTCGAATTAAGACAACCACGGTGACAAATCCTACAGCGACCTCACATTTCTCCTAAAACGGCAGTCGAAAGTTCGCGTAATCGCAAAGAACGGTGTATATATTATTAGTATATGTCCAAGCACCTCTGCATGGGACAGATTTAGTTTCACGTATGCATGAAAGGATAAACTTGACAGAAAGTCTAACTCACTGCTCAGCAGTCTGCCATCTATTATACAACATTGACAGTAAAGTCAGTTTTTGCTTTAAAATACAAATTCTCTGAGGTAAAGTTAGTGTGTCAGTCGAATATGGAAGGAGAGCTGTAATCAACTGTCATGTCTCTTCACCGAATTTACGTGGAAATGCTCTTTTTCTAGTTTCTGCTGCTCTTTGTCACATTTTCTTAATAATTAAAATGTTTGTCCCCGCCTTCGTTACGTCATCACGGATCGTCCTACGTTGTAGGGTTTCACGGCATAGCTCGGTTTGCCGTATTCTGGCTGTTAAAGCTACATTATTCCCCGACATGGAAGACGATGAAATAGAAGCCGAGAGCCGTACAGACAGCCGTTCGGGTCAGTCCTGTTAGCTCTTTATTTTCCAGAGCTGGTGACGCCGCCGGTTCAGTGGTGATTACGCATTAATTTATAGAATCGATCGAAGGAGATGTTTCGGATGCGTGTGGTTGCATAACTTTCGAAGTGTTCTTTGATCGACTGTACTTGATTTCTTTACGCTGTTCCCATACTTTTTCATGCGACGAGTGTGTGTAATTTAAAAATAACGTTTCTATTATGATCTCTATCGCAATAGCTTACAATTCACCTGGTTTAGTGGAGTGACGTGATGTTCACGTAGATGTCAAGCAGTCTGCTGTTCATGTCGTCAGAGTGACAGAGGAGTAAAACCATACTGTACGCTGCCGGCAATCGAGCAGCCCGTGCACCTTAGAACAGGTTTCCTAAGGTTTGTCGCAAGATAATACCCTCCTGTCGCGGCGCTTTGTTTCAGTATGTGGATTCAGTTTACCAACAGATTGACTGTTTGAAAGATGTTCGGAATTTGTTTTACGCTTGTTAGCAATTGAAAATTAAATCGTCAAGGCGTGTATGATCCTTTAGTACAATAAAAAGCACTGCACGGAATGAAGTTTACGTAAAAAGACGTACTATTTCCAGAAGTGTCGCGATTTATAAAAAAGTAAAGGAACTAAGTGTTTAACTTGAATTTAAATGACGGGGAAACATTAAAAGTTGAACGCAAAAATAAGCCGACATAGTATTTACTGTGGTTTTTGGTGAACTTGACAAGGCTTACGTAGCTGGGTGTACAAGGTCCGTGTATTTAGTGCCCTGGTCATTAGTTAATTCGCACTCTGTTCTGACGCTTGCTTGCATGGCAACTTGTGGACATTTGATAACACAAAATTGAACCTTGGTTTGTCTTTTTCTCACCTTTGTACTCATTTAAAAGTTAATGGTTCCATCTGTTATGTTGTTATGACATGTTTGATTGAGTAGAATGCTATTATAATGTCCTGGTTTTTGATAAATAAAAAAAGATAGAGAAAATTCAGGCATCCCATTGAATAATGTGGCACTGTGTGAGACAGGTTTATTAAAATAGTAGCCTGACAGTTATTATTCATATTATTGCTAGATTAAAAAGTAATTATAGATGGATTGTGGGGGAACTGTCTGTTTAATTTAGTAAAGTAAAATCATCATTGTCTTTAAAATACAGTTTCTAAACTTGAATGTTGAACTCAGTTATTTTTTGACAATTAATAGTTTAATGCTGTGAAGAATGCATAGAAGAAAAAGGTTAGCTGTGCATGTATGTAACAAGGTTTTCACATTTGTTATTTATATTTGATATTAAACTTAATATTGTTGAAGGTCCACCATCTGATATTGAGTGAACATACATATTCAGTGATAAAAGCAGCATTTTGCTTTCTGTTGTTTTGTTTCGTTGCTAATGTTGGACTGGCTCCCACCGTGTGTCCAATGCTGCTGGGTTGAACTGTAGCTTCCATTGAAGCTGAAATTGAATTTTGCAGGTTCAGTATATAGATGGATGAATGGAGTTAATTATTTATACTTTCATATTTACAGTTTGACATTTTGTGTTTTTCGGTGTTGCATTAATGTTTATTTGGAATGCTTTATTTGTATGTACTGTAACTGTAAACCAGAAATGTAACTGTGCTGGTTAGATTTTCTAAAGTACAGCTTGGCTTTGGTGTATTTCATTGTTAAGTTAATAGACTTTCATATTGGAAAATGTTCTTCATTTCACATTTTTTCCCCCAAATTTTTGCAAATGGGGGACACATTAGCACCATGCTTGGGTTGTCAGATTGTCTCCTGTCATTAAAATTGGGTTGTTAACAAATTTTAGATAAATTGAATATAAGCATCTAACTTTACATATCACACTGTAATGTATTCAAGTACAATGGATTTGAGAATAAATGTATATAAGTGTTTGTCAGTGCTCTAATAAATGAAAAGAAAAGAACCAGTCAGGCGCTATTAAATACATAGAGCACTTGTGTATTTGGATGTCACCCTTCAGACATATACTAATCAAACTGTAATTTCTAAATGAAATTAAATGAAGCCTATGACCTCCTGTTTTCTTACTAATATTGAGCTGTCCATTTTCTGAGCCACTAAGAGCCCTTCAGAGTTCAGAAGTTAATACATTGTGCAGCTGGCAGAGCCCCTCTTTTAATAGACATGCAGGTAATGGAGGTCACTGCTAATCGAGAATGCATTTACAAAACTTGACAACTGAAGCTGAGCACAAACATTTCAATTGACATTAGTAGAAGAATATATCTGTTAAACAGATAACATCTGAAACAGGATGGTCACTATAAAACATGTGACTGTCATGCAATTTTGTCATATTATTGTGTGTATTATTCATTTAGGAAAGGGGACTCTGAAGGCTGCCTTTGAAAACACTGACTGGGACATGCTTTGTGAGTCACATGGCCAGGGCATAAACAGACCCTGCCACCGTATCACCGTATACGACGAGTTCTGTGTGGATAACATATTCCCCAAACAACAAATCATGGATCACAAAATACTTGAAAGTCCTATGGAATAGGAAGAAGAGAACCTTCAGGTCTGGAGATAAAGATGAAGTAAAGCAGGTGCAGTCAGAACTGAAGAAGCAGCTCCGAAAGCAGAAAGCCTGCTAGCTATAGAGGCAAACTCGAGCACAAGCTACAACAAAACAACATGAAGGAAGTGTGGAATGGGATGAATACTGTCATTGGCTACAAGAAGACTGTTAAACTTAGAGGATGGGAACAAGAGCAGAGCTAATGAACTGAACCAGTTCATCC
Organism: Polypterus senegalus; assembly: GCF_016835505.1. Taxonomy (NCBI): domain Eukaryota; kingdom Metazoa; phylum Chordata; class Cladistia; order Polypteriformes; family Polypteridae; genus Polypterus; species Polypterus senegalus. The sequence goes on from NC_053156.1 coordinate 107,634,526, forward strand.
ATAGGTTTGCCTCATTCTTGTTAGTATGCTCCTTTCCACATTTCCAACACTGCTAGCCTCTTTGAACAAGCTGAGGAAGTTCTGGGAAACCAACTGCTATCTGCACCCTGCACAACCTTCCCCTACAATGACATTACACCTGTGGTCTCCAGCCCCCCTCCACTTTCTGGACTTTGTGTCTCTGCTGAATAAGTGAGGAGAGACAGCTGGGAAAACTCTACATAAACAAGGCTTCAGAGCCAGAAGGAATCAGCCCCAGGATGTTAAGAACATGTGCCAGCCAGCTCTTCGGGGTCCTTTAGCACCTGTTCTCACTTTCCCTGAATTTGCAGAAGGTGTGTTCCTAGTGTCAAATAAAGGTCATTCCAGTTATCTGAAGGACTTCTGACTAGTTTCTCTTACTTCATACATACAATAACTTTGAGAGGCTGGTCCTAAAATAGCCATGACCCCTGGTTTTTGAACATCTGGATCCTCTGCAATTTTTGGATGCATTCTGATCTATATGCTACACAAAGTCTACTCCCATTTGGACAAACCCGACATCACAGTCAGGATAATGTTCTTTGATTTTTGAAGTGCCTTGAATACCACTCTGCCTCATTGACTTGGGGAAAAGCTCAAGGCTTTGCATCGTGATGCCCCCACAGTCTCCTGGTTCATGGACTCCCCGGCCAAAAGACAGCATTTTGTGAGGCTGAGGGACTGTGTGTCAGAAATGGTGGTGTGTAATAATGAAGCACCTTAGGGAACTGTCTTGTCTCCCTTCCTGTTCACTCTCTACACAACAGACAATACCAGCATTTGCCATCTACAGATATTTTCAGATGACTCGTCCATCATAGGTTACATTAATTAATGGAGACGAGTTAGAGGACAGGAAGGTTGTGGAGGACTTTGTCTTGTGGTCCAGGAACAACAACTTGGAACTCAGCATCAGAAAGACAAAAGAGCTGACAGTGCAGGTCCGATGTGCCAAACAGCACCTGAGACCAGTCACTATTCAGGGGATGTGGAATACCTGAGGATTCACATAAACAACAAACTGGACTGTTCTGAGAACACAGCGGCTTTGTATAAGAAGGGCCAGACCAGACTGTACTTGTTAAGGAGACCCGAGTCTATTGATGTGTATGGCAAACTACTGGAAATGTTCTACCAATCCATAATAGCCAGTGTGGCTTTTTACACTGCAGTCTCCTGGGGAAGCAACTTGACCTCAAAAGAAGCACAATGCCTGAATGAACTTATCAGGAAAGCCTGCTCCATCACAAGGCCAAGTCTGGGCACAATGGAAGCTTTTGTGGAAAAGAGAATGGTGCCAAAAGCTATCATGAAAAATCCCCTCCATTCCCTCCAGCAGTCTTTTGGAGTACAGGCTTATTCCTCCATGGTGTGCTAAGAAGAGCCTCTGGGGGTCTTTTCTGCCCACTTCTATCAGGCATTTCCTCCAGATCACTTATTAAGTTTATTTTGAAATACTGGAACAATAAACATTTTTTTTACATATTGATTGATTGATTGATTGATTGGCTGTATTATTTGTCCTGTGAGTCTGTATCCTTGTTTTTATGTTTCGGCTGCTTTATGCATGTGAATTTCCTCTTGGGATTAATAAAGTTTTTCTAATCTAATTTATTACCCTGTTGGCTCAGCAAAACAATGAGGGATGTTGCCTCTCAGTGTTTACCACAGAGTTCTTTTTTACCATCATGGCAAGATTTACAAAAGCATAATGCAACTTTTCATTCTCTTTATTTGATTCTTTTTTTCCCTAGATTTCAATGGTAAAAAAAGAGCATCTGTTGTTCCTTTCCAAAGCATGAAACCAAGCTGCATTTTGCTAACTTTCACCTCATTTTTTTCACTAGCATTCTCTCAACCACCTTCATTACCTGCTGCTAAAGCTGTATTGATTCGCTTGATTCACAGATTAATGAGACACCCTTTCCTGTAGTAGTGGTAATAGTAGAAGTAGTCCTCCTTAAGTGTTTTAACAACATGTACCATCACCATTATAAAAAAAAAAAGATTGTCTTAAAATATATAACTTCATGTTATCAATGGAATGAGCACACTTCTTTTCCAGTCTTCATTAATCCTCCTTTCACACAGTTTTATTCTTCTTCTTCTTTTGGCTGCTTCCGTTAGGGGTTGTCACAGTGGATCATCTGTTTCCATATCTTTCTGCCCTCTGCTTCTTGTTCTTTTACACCCATCACCTGCATGTCCTCTCTCACCACATCCATAAACCTTCTCTTAGGCCTTCCTCTTTTCCTCTTCCATGGCAGCTCGATCCTTAGCATCCTTCTCCCAATATACCCAGCATCTCTCCTCTGCACATGTCCAAACCAATGGAATCTCGTCTCTCTGACTTTGTCTCCCAAATGACCTTCTAATGTACTCATTTCTAATCCTATCCATCCTCGTCACACCCAATGCAAATCTTATCATCTTTAACTCTGCCACCTCCAGCTCTGTCTCCTGCTTTCTGGTCAGTGCCACCGTCTCCAACCCATATAACATAGCTGGTCTCAACTTCATCATTTTTAGCGCTTTTGCAACCTATTGAAGTCATCATTCACATTTCTAAGTTATGCTTAGAAAATATTCTTTATTTGACTTTAGGTCCAAAGAATAATAAAGATGAGATAGTATTTCAGTGTATTTAAAATCACAAACAGAACAGAACTCTTTTGTTGAAAAATAGCTTTAGGAGAAGCATAGCATGTAACTTTATGATTCAAGGCTATCACAGTACTGCAACCAATAGACTTTCTGATTCATCTGAAGGCCTGGTAAGAAGGAGTGTGTATGCACAGCTGTGTATGATGGTTCCTGCCTTGTGTCTGATGCTGCCTGGATTCCTGGTGCCTCTCCTTAACCGTAATGTTCAGTTAGGTGGGTCAGTAAATAGATGGGTAGATGAAAAAGTTGGAGAAAAAAAAGTAAAAAAGTCGCAAAACACAAAAGTACTAAATAATACTAAAGTCATGCACAAAGACGATTTCCCCTTGGGGATTAATAAGTATATCAAATCAAATAAATTCAGAGTGTAATTATAAATGTATCCGTTGTACCAGGTTTAATGTGCAAGTCTGAGTGCATTGATGGCACTGCCCCACAGGTAACAGTGTTTCTGACTGCATGCTTTTTAGCTCAGTCAGCTATGTCACTTGTGTGTTTAGTCCAGGTCTTGATTGTGAGGAAGGGTGGCAGATTTTTATCTGCAAGTGGGGAATGCTAATGGTGAAGTTGATTATAGTTTTGGGCTGGGTGATAATGGCAGAAAAAAAAAGCTTGTTTTTTTGTTTTTATATATCACTTTAAAACATTAATTCAAATTAAACAAATCGATTGAAAAATTGCCCAGCCCTAGTTTCAGTATTTTAAAATGTTTAAAATGATCATTTAATATTGTTAGTGTAATTTTATTTTTGTGTATTGGATACTGTCATTTCTGTCACAAATACTGTATGTGAAAAGGGGAGCCTTAATATAGGCAATGAACTCAGACTTGGTGTGAAAGCTGCATGGGGCAGTTTATCATAAATTAAGAAAGTGGATTAAATGTATCAATGATAGATTTGTGACTTAGTTTTATTGTTGCCAAGTCCCCAGGGATGTTTTTCACATCTTACTGTTCTTCTTCTGCTTATTTTTCATGGGTAATAGAAAAATGCTGACTATTTATAAAGGCATAAGACTTGCCAGTCAAAATCAATGTGTGCATCATACACATCTGAATAAACAAATCGTTTGTATAATGAGTATTTACAGTTTTCATAAGTTGTATTTTTGCCAGTTTAAAACATTATAATTACTATTTTGGGTATGTCTTACCAGTTCTAGTTTTTGGACAGGGGGTGATTTCTATCACCAGGATAAAGTATTTTGTAGAATAAATAGTGCTGACAAACATTTTGGGTTTAGGGCTGTTTTCTGTTTTACCTTGGGTCCCCTCTATATACAATACAGGTATTATCAAATATTGCGTTTCAGTTTTTTTTTTTAAATTTTAACAGTAAATTGCAGTGCAGGAAAATAAAATATTCTGTATATTGATTGTTGCCACAATTAGGGACATAATTTAAGAGAAAATGCTTTTGTAATTGTGAAACGATGAACTAATAATGTTATTTATTGTATATTATTTGTTTAGGAGCTGAAGATTCAAATGGAGAGGCAGCTGGGAGGAAACCAAAAATTTCCAGGAAAAAAATTTTTACTCTGGTCTCAACTGCATCTGTAAATTTTAGCTCAATGATTTGCTTTTCAATACTAGGCCCATTTTTCCCCACAGAGGTAAGAAAAAAATGATATATTGCATTGATAACAGAATAGTATTTGTCACACAGTTCCTGACAGGCTAGTGCCGTAGAGCACCTTTTAACAGGTCTTTCCAGACCAGAATGTGTGTGTATGTGTATATCTACAGGGGCTCCTCGGGTTACAACATCTTGACATGCGACGTTTCGAGTTTACAACGCTCACTCCCATAAAAAAGGAATAAAGGTATTTTTTTTTACGCTCATTTTTTCTGTTACTACAGTACAGTGTACAGTGCAGTATATTTATGTCCTTTTCCTTTTTCTGTGGCTTAGTTGTGTTTTTATGTTCTAGATTATGATTTTGCAAATGTGTTAGGATAGGTAAGTGACTTAGGCTAGGGTGTGTTTCGACTTACACCAAAATTCGGGTTATATCACTGTTGTAGGAACAGAACTGTGTCGTAATCTGAGGACCGCCTGTATATATTTATTTGTATTAAACTTGTATATATTAGTTCTTTTATCACCTATGGAAGTACATTTTATCAAGGTTCTGCACCTGTCAACTTCACACGCAGGGGTAGCATTCGTGCAAATGTCATTCTCCTTAGTCATAATGCTCACGTACCATTCCTAGCTAAATGTCTTATTTTGTTACAGGGAATAAATAGTTTATCAATTTCATCCCCTTCAATAACTTGGTGCATATCTTTTATGAGTCAGGCTGGTACGTGTCATCTACTGGAAAATGAGTTCCTTAAAATTTTTTAGAGAAGAGCACAAGCTGACTCACTGGAGTGGAGAAGGTGAGCTCCACTTAGTGTGTATTTCTGCGAGCAACAATTGTGAAGCACAAAAGATAAGCTGCCATTTGTAGTTCACTCCAAACTCTACAGCCCAGTTGAATATTTCAGTCTAGTTTTAAACTTCACATGGTAAGCACAATGGTCACCTCTCACCATCCTGACCAGTGAAGTACTGTGAAATTCTTACTTGCATGTCTGAGTAATATTCAGTGTGTTTGTACTTTGGTGTCGTGATAAACGAGAATGTATGTATGCAAAACTGGATTGTGTAGATTTTTTGAAAGAAGTGTTCTAGTCTAAGCATTATGACCTATTGATATTTTTACAACAAAAACGTGGCTTGCTTAGGACTGGTATGTCCGAGGATCAGAGTCTTTGTACACCCTTATGCATCTCATTTAAATATTTATTAAGGAATTTGAGGGAGGAATCAGTGCTAACGTGATTATGAGGAATGATGCATTAAATAAAATATATCTACAATAATGAAATAGTATTTGCGTAAATTTTAATCTGATTAAACTTTTAATTGAAATATAGAGTACTGTGCAAAAGTAAACAAAAAGAACATTCTTATGCATATGTAGAGAAATGGTGTACAGTACAGCGGAAATACTTGCCACAGTTTCATTACTTGCTTCTGTCTGTCACAGTGATCCCAGACTGGCTTGATCGTGCTGACATCAGGGCTCTGATTCCACTTGTCAAAAAAAATTCCCTGTTCCTCTCTTTGCGGCCAATAGTGTTTTATGATTTTAGCTGTGTGTTTTGTTCATTGCCAAGCTGCAGAATGAGTTTGAGACAGACCAACTGCCTCCTATTAGAAACAAAACTTTCAGTCAAGAGCATCTACTGCTATTTTTCTGCCCCCATTCCTTCTGTTTCAAAGTGTAGGTGAGCCATTGGGCTTTATCTGCAATTGGAGGAATGCCTTTTTTTGAAAAGAAAAGTGGTTTATTACTTTGTTAGTTTTTTCTATAATGACAATCACATATTGCATTAATTCACTTTTTTTCCCCTCTAAAATATTCTCATATCCTTTGAAACACTATTCTAGAAGCCATGTAATAACCATCTATTCTCCACAGTATATTTGTCCCAAAGATGTCCAGCCAAAAAAGATGCTATGTTCAGAATCTGTTTATAGTGTTTTATTCAGCTACTTGTTGCTCCTTTCTTTAGAGATGGCTCTAATAGTCACCCATGTTAAAAAATGCTTCTTGTTCGATTTTAGAAAAATCATACACTATGTACTGCAATTGCACCTTGTACTAGTAATTGACATGTATCTTACAACAGATCATTTGCTACTTTGTAAGTAAAAAGTAGAACAAGATGGACAGTCTCCATTCAGCAAGAGGATTTCATGGCATACAAAACCTGTTACGACAGCAGATTTAATAGGAATGCAGACAGCTATTTGCACCTTCCCCCATCCTGCATTCTAGAAAACTGCAGCTCATGCTAACACTTTGGAATGCAACCTCAGCGCCTTATCTGATATGATGATCGATCCCAGACCGAGTAACATTGCAGAGACATCTCTTAGAGTTACCTGCAGCACACCTGAGTTCGAACAAACAGCTGTAATTCAATGAGTGGCAACCTTGATGTAAAAAATAATGAACGTGTGGGCAGGCACTGGTTTTGTAACTGGAAGTGACCTACAGTTGAAGTCAGAAGTTTACTGTACATACACTTAAGGTGAATTCTTTTAAAGTTATGTTTATCTGAGCCGAGATAAATTACAACTCTAAATAACACTTAAGTAGCCAGCCTGTACTGTATTGTGTTTTATGTTTCTCAGTCTGATCTGTGTTGTATCCTGTTTTCTGTGTCAATATTTATGCAGTTATTATATTTCTATATAATCATAATAATGTTTTTATTAATAAATGTCCTACGTTATTGTGGCATATCTGGGTGTGGGTGTGTTAAAACCCTTTCTTCTTTCTACATCAGGGTTTTTTTTTTTTACTTTTAGTCTTTTTTCTGTAGTGTTTTCAATGTGCCTAAATAAGTAGGCAAAATTATTCAAAGTCACTCTTGTAAGAGTATTTGGTATACATTCACTCAAATGATTAAACTGGCTAAATATGTAAAACATTCATTTTAGAAAAAGTAAAAAATAAAGAGACAAATCTTAAAAATCTTTTTTGTTTATATCTACTTTGCCTACTTTGCAAGAACCCAGGATGCTCTTCCTCTATGCCAGTAAGACTTCACTGTTGTAGCACTTGACAGTAGATGACAGTTATTTTAAGGACCTCTTTTACAAATTTGCATGGGATGTTTCCCTGGTTCAAGAGACATTCTACATATTAAGGTTTTATAGGCATTATAATTTCCTGATGGCACGTAGACTTTTAAAATGGCTGTACAGTTGGCATTGTGGGCTACTTCGTTTTTGTATATTACCACACTAGCCCTTTGCATCCAGCCATGTTTCTGTATAAATGGTACCTTTGCAGTACATACAATATTTTTTTCCTTAGTCAGGCTACTGTGATCTTTTGTAACTGTTGCTCTGAATAGGTTTACTATTTCTAAGTCTGTCCCTTGTGATAAGATTTTTGAACAATAAATGAAGTTTCTGTTCTTAATTTTGCCTAGGTCAATTAATGCTGATTTTGCTATACAAACAAATAATTGTTTAAGTGCCAACCCTTAATATAACATGTTTTTCCTTAATTATAAACTAAATCTGGGTTAATGTCTTTGGGCAAAGTGAAATGAGTTGTATAGCCAGCTATGTTTTGGATATGTTTTTATAACTCATTTCATAAAGAGCCTTTTGTTATTATTCCTAGTATGCATTAATGGAACAAGTAAAAAAACATAAGATTCTCATTGCATATGTGGCAGGGCATTTTGTCATTTCCATTTTAGATCTAACTGCATTTATAACCGTATATTTCTGTTTCATTTAGGGATGGAAATAAACATCATGCATGCAACAAATAATGTCAAATTCTGTTGACCATTTACTAAACACAACAGGTCTGCTGCTGACCACTATAGGCCAGCTGGGTTTTAGGCAAGAAACTACAGAAGCAATTTGGTTGCTCAGATATGCTCAGAAGCCAGCCACAGGGGATGTTTCTTCGTGCCAGTCCCAAGCCCAGATAAATGGGGAGGGTTATGTCTGGAAGGGCATCCGGTGTAAAATTTTGCCAGATCAATATGCGGACAACAATACAGATTTCTATACAGGATCGGTCGAGGCCCAGGTTAACAACGACCACTACAAGTACTGTTAGCCAACAGGGTGCTGGGGTGGAAATTGGACTACTGTTGCCCGTAAAAGGAGATGAAAAGGGAGAAGACGTTGACAGAGGCAGGAGGAGAGGAGTAAGGTAAAGAGAATGGAAGTGAGGGTGGGAACTTTGAATGCTGGTTGTGTGACTGATAAGGGGAGATAGTTTTGTGCGTGCAAGAGTCTAAATGGTAGGGAAGTAAGGCCAGGTGGATTGAAGGTGGGTTCAAATTTTCCTATCATGATGTGAATGGGAGGAGAAATGGTGTAGGGGTTATCCTGAAGGAACAGTATGTCAAGAACGTATTGGAGGTGGAAAGAGTGCCAGACAGAGTGATGATTACGAAGCTGGAAATTGGAGGTGTGATGATGAATGTTGTTAGTGCATGCGCCTCGCAAGTTGGGTGTACAATGGATGAGAAGGAAGTTTACTGGAGTGAGTTGGATAAAATGGTGGAGAGTATAATCAAGGGATAGAGTGTGGTGATTGGAGCAGATTTCAGTGGACATGTTGATGAAGGGGATAGAGGAGATAAGGAGGTGATGGGTAGGTATGGTATCAAGGAGAGAAATACAGAAGGTCAGATGATAGTGGATTTTGCGAAAAGGATGGACATGGCTGTGCTGAATATGTACTTTAAGAAGAGTGGAGGAAGATGCATATGGGTAGATTATATCCTATGCAGGAGGATTAGTCTAAAGGAGATTGTAGACTGCAAAGTGGTGGCAGGGGAAAGCGAAATTAGGCAGCATAGGATGGTGGTTTGTGGGATGACGTTGGAGATCAAGAGGAGGAGGAGAGTGAGTGCTGAGCCAAGTATCAAATGGTGGAAGTTGAAAAAGGAAGACTACAAGGTTGAGTTCAGGGAGGAGGTAAAACAAGCACTGGGTGACAGTGAAGAGTTACCAGACAGCTAGTCAGCTACAGCAGAATTAGTATGAGTGACAGCAAGAAGGGTGCTTGTCGTGACAACTGGACAGAGGAAGGAGGAAAAGGAAACCTGGTGATGGAATGGGAAAGTACAGGAGAGTATACAGAGGAAGAGGAACGGCGAAGAAAAAGTGGGATAGTCAGAGAGATGCAGAAAGTAGACAAGAGTACAAGGAAATAAGGTGAAAGGTAAAGAAAGAGTTGGTGAAGACTGAAGAAAAGGTGTTTCATGTATGAGAGTTGGAGACTAAGGAGAGAGAAAAGGATCTGTACTGATTGGCTAGACAGAGGGACTGAACTGGGAAAGAGATGCGCAGATTAGGGTGGTAAAGGATCAAGATGGCAATTTACTCACAAGTGAGTAGAGTGTTGAGCAGATAGAAAGAGTACTTTGAGGGGCTTATGAATGAAGAGAGTGAGTTAGAGAGAAGGTTGTATGATATGGAGATAGTGAATCAAGAAGTGCAATGGATTAGCAAGGAGGAAGTAAGGGCAGCTATGAAGAGGATGGGGAATGGAAAGGACATTGATCCAGATGACATACCTGTGGAAGCATGGAGGTGTTTAGCAAAGATGGCAGTGGAGTTTTTAACTAGATTGTTTAATGGAATCTTGGAATGTGAGAGGATGCCTGAGGAGTGTAGAAGAAATGTACTGGTACAGATATTTAACAATAAAGGGGATATGCAGAGCTGTACTAACTACAGGGGGATACAATTGATGAGCCACAGCATGAAGTTATGGGAAAGAGTAGTGGAAGCTTTGTTAAGAAGAGAGATAATGATTATTGAACAGCAGTATGGTTTCATTCCAGAAAAGAGCACCACTGATGCAATATTTGCTCTGAGGGTGCTGATGAAGTAGTATAGAGAAGCCCAGAAGGAGTTGCATTGCATCTTTGTGGACCTGGAGAAAGTATATGACAGGGTGCCTCGAGAGGAGTTGTGGTATTGTATGAGGAAGTTGGGAGTGGCAGAAAAGTATGTATGAGTTGTTCAGGATATGTATGATGGAAGTGTGACATGGTGAGGTCTGCTATATGAGTGACGGATGCATTCATTGTGGAGGTTGAATTACATCAGGGATCGGCTCTGAGCTCTTTCTTATTTTCAATGGTGATGGACAGGTTGACAGAAGAGATTAGACAGGGGTCCTCATGGATTATGATGTTTGCTAATGTCACTGTGATCTGTAGTGAGTGTAGAGAGCAGGTTGCAGAGACCTTGGAGAGGTAGAGATATGCTGTAGAGGAGAGAGGAATGAAGGTCAGGAGGAACAAGACAGAATACATTTGTAAATGAGAGGAAGGTCAGGCAAGTGGTGGGGATGCTGGGAGTAGATTTGGTGAAGGTGAATGGGGTTAAATACCTGGGATAAACAGTACAGAGTAATAGGGAGCATGGAAGAGAGGTGAGGAAGAGAGTGCAGACAGGGTGGAGAAGAGTGTCGGCAATGATTTGTGATAGATGGGTATCAGCAAGAGTGAAAGGGCTGGGCTACAGGGCAGTACTGGCACTGACCAAAAAAAAGGAGACAGAACTGGAGGCAGCAGAGTTAAAGATGTTAAGATTTGCATTGGGTGTGATGAGGATGGACAGGATTAGAAATGAGTACATTAGAGGGTCAGCTCATGTTGGATGGTTTGGAGAGGCGAGATTGCGTTGGTTTGGACATGTGCAGAGGAGAGATGCTGGATATATTGGGAAAAGGATGCTAAGGATGAAACTGCTCCAGGTAAGATGAAAAGAAGAAGGCCTGAGAGGAGGTTTATGGATTTGGTGAGAGAAGTCATGCAGGTGGTGGGAGGAACAGAGCAAGTTGAAGAGGACAGGAGGATATTTAAAAAAATGATCTGCTGTGGTGACTCCTAACAGGAGCAGCCACAAGAAGAAGAAGAAATGCTCAGAAGGTGTTTATATACTTTAAAAGAAAGGTGCCAATAGTGTAGTGAGTAATGAAAAAAGTTTTTATTGAACAAGAAATAAAAATATGATTTTGCCATTTTTTTGTGAAATCGGCAACTCAAACGATACAGGTACAGCAGAGGCATTGTGACCAGGCAGTTAGTCACATTGTTGTGTTCGCATTGCACTGGAGATTTGAAAAAGAATGAGAATCTTTTAGAGGTGACGACTGAAGTGGTCATCTAGTAGCAATAAGGTTTGAAGAGAATATATAGCTCAGCAAATTAAGAATGAAAAACATTCACATACTATTGATAACATTGCTGTACATCCCTGTATTGTATTTGACATTTCTAGATCTTGCAGTAGAGCAACATAGCAGCTTTTGTGAGAAACATTGAAACAGTGATGCCAGGCAAACATAAAGCATTGGCTAAGTGCTTGGTAATCAAATACAATTTGTAACTTCTGTAATGTTTCTGTTGCTGAATTGCTGAGAAACTTGCAAGATTTGGTGATGATTTATTGTACAAATGTGGACATGTTCACATAGCCATGTCTTTTAACTTAAAAGATTTCTGAGCAAATTTCTTCTACTACAGTTATTGCTGTTATACCTGCTGATGAGCCAGTGGTTCACACAACATAGAATTTGCAGTTAAATTTGTTCTGAAAACGAGAAATTAATTTATTTTGCTTATCACTAGTTCCACCTCTTACATGTAACATGTGGGCACCAATGGCAAGCAACCACAGCAACACCCCTTGACACTCAGTCATAGAAGTTATTGCCTATACTTTATCCAGTTGTGCTGATGTAAAACTTTTTTACACAATGCAACAACTGACACAGCACAACATCCTAAGCAGTTTTATTTGGTTTAAACTGTGGCAGGCTTCTCAACCAATTCCCATCCTCTGCAAGATGTCAGATGAATATGTGACATGGATATGATTAAGCGGACATATCTGTTGGTCTTCCCAAGCAGATTGTTGTACTTTTCTACTTCTAGCAAGAGCAGGAAGGAGGACTACCTGCCTCTCACTGAATGCTTAACCTTTGAAAGAGGTGTTGCTATTTGCTGTTGTGAGACATTTCTTTAAAAGCAGATTGCTGCTTTTAATCCTGTCTTTTATATTGATGGGAGGATTATTTTGGCTCTGTATAAGTGTGTGCACATAAGTGGAGTCCTGTATTGGACTGGTGCCCCATCCACAAGTGGGTTTATCTTGATATCATGCATAAATGAATTGAGGGATGTTATGCTTAGACTATATAATGTATGCATCTGGAGTATTGTGTGCAGTTCCTGTCACCATGCTACAAAAACACATAGCAGCACATAAAGCTGTGCAGAGGAGTGCAAACCGGTGCATCCCAGGACTTAAGGACATGCCATACAGTGACAGACTCAGAAAATGAATCCTGTTTAGTCTTGAGCAGAGGAGACTGCATGGGGATCTAATTCAGGACTTCAAAATCTTCAAAAGCATTGATAAAGTAGATCCAGCAGAATTCTTTCAGCTTAAAAGTGAATCATGTACTCGAGGGCATCAGTGGAAATTAAGAGGAAGTGCATTTAAGATAAAACCAGAAAGCACTAATTTACTCAAAGCGTTGTGGGAATCTGGATCAAACTACAGAGACGTGTAGTTGAAGCAGAAAACTTGACAACCTTTAAGAAGAATCTGGATGACATATTAGGATAGCTTAGCTCTTAGCAAACAAGCTTGATGGACCGAACAGTCTCCAATTGTTGGTCAGATTCCTTATGTCAGTTGCTGCCAGATAAACCCTGCCTCTGATCTGTGTATGATATGTTATTGGATTACCTTCCTTTATAATTAGTGTGATGTTATGTTTTCACATAATCTGCTATAACAGGATCTGTATTTTCCTACAGATTACAGGTACTCACTTTAAGTAATACAATTTGTAATCCTGTTTTTGTTTTATTTTTTTCAGGCTGAGAAAAAAGGTGTTAATCAGACTGTAATTGGATTGATATTTGGATGCTATGCATTGTGTAACCTGTTGGGATCCTTAGTACTTGGAAAATATGTAAGTTTCCATTTTTTGGGATGGTTGCATTTGTTTCTCTAATTTCTCATATCTAATAGAAGCTTTTTTTCCTTTAGATTGTTCAGATAGGAGCAAAATTTATGCTTTGTGCTGGATTGTTTTTATCTGGAGGATGTACAGTTCTTTTTGGGTGAGTTTATGATAGTATAATACTATTAAACATCCAAGATGCCACCAATTGGAGTACAGTATAAAAGGAAATGCTTTGCATTATTATGGAAATAAAGTGTGTGATTCTGTGTAACATTCCTACTATTCTAAGTTGACTATTTGCTCTGTATTTTATTTTGTGAACCAGTACAGGACTGAACTGGACTTAAGTGAAACCCCGAAAGCAGTTGTAATTTGATTAGATAACAGAAGACCTGCTGAAATGAGGCAACTAAACATGTATGAGGGAATTCATTGAGTCATTGCCTGAATTCTAACTCAAGGAAACAATCAGCAATCCTCCCTATAGTCATCCCTCTGCAAAAAAGTAATTTCTACATAAACCTTTAGTAGTACACCTTTTAAATTATAAATTTGGAGCATGCATCTATGACTATTAATTAGTTCCTTATTATTAACTAAAAATCTCTTTTTAGCACTCTGTACATTTTAAACCTGCTTAGGGCAACTATTTAATTGCATTGTGGCTTGGCTGAATTGGATTAAATCTTAATTAAAACGTAGCATTTGACTACTTAAAATGTTGTTTTGCAGAATACACTTAATCATTAATTAAACTCTTTAGAGTGCTTTAAGTAACATGCATTTCAGTCAGGTAACACTGATGACTACGGAGTGTGACTGCTAGTCAAACAGAGGTATTTGCTTTCTTACTTGTTTTTTGGACAACACTGATGTGAAGGGAGCACAAACTATGAGCATTTTAAGTAAAATTAAACACTTTGAAATACAAAATATATATTCAGTACATCACCACTAAAAGATTCCATGCAAAGTGGTGTTAAACTGGTTAGGTTTTGTTTGTAAATGGAAGGTTTTAATTAAACAACTGAAATTCTTTCTACATCTCCTGCCCTTGTTGTAGTGTTCAGTAATCCCTTGCTATATCGCTCTTCGACTTTCACTGTTTCACTCTATCGCGGATTTTATATGTAAGCATATCTAAATATATAACGCTGATTTTTCACTGCTTTGCGGGATTTTTGCAGACAATGGGTCTTTTAATTTATGGTACATGCTTCCTCAGTTGGTTTGCCCAGTTGATTTCATACAAGGGACGCTATTGGCTGAGAAGCTACCCAGTCAGAGCACGCAATTAAGTTCATGTGTGCTGATTGGCTCAGCGATGAAGCGCCAAATTCGATTCTGATGTGTTAACCAGGAAGTCTCGTCTCGCTCATTCAGCATCAACGTGTTTCACTGTGTAAAGAGTTAACTTTTGTGCTCTTTTGAGTTTATCTGTGTGCATAGTCAAGCTCTTCATTATGTCTCCAAAACGATCTGCTCCTGATACTGCTTCAGGGGCAATGCCCTTACACCCCTCACATGGACGTTTCACACTTCTGCCATCCAAGGGAAGCATCAAAGCCAGATCTGCTAGGCTGCAGGATTTTACCCCCAAGCTGTCAGACTCCTTAACACCAGGCTGCGCCCTGGGATCTTCCACACTGTTTCAACCACCTCTAAAGACAGAACTTTTATACATGCAAGCCACTTTTCTGCAAAGATTAATGTGCATGTACAGGGTGGTCCAGATCTATTTATGCAATTTTCATTACACTATAACTTATTAAGTTTATTACATAGAAAATCACCTGAAAAATCCTGGACCATTGAGAAGTGTGCGAACTGACGACATGAAGAATCGTCTTCGCGCCGAACTGGAATCGTCCCCGCATAAATCAAAGTCATCCAGACGATCAGGATCTGCATAATTAGATCTGGACAACTCTGTAGAAAAAGAGCTGAAAATCTCATACTGACCTTCAAGTATTTTGACACTCTTGATATCCTTCTGCTGTGAAACATTCTGACCTGTCATTGTTTACACGTGCCTTAAACAGCTATTATAACTGATAATTTCTGTATTATCTACAGCGGGGGTTCTCAAACTCTGTGGCTGCAGGTTTTTGTTCCAACCAGATTCCTAATCAGTGACAACACCTGATAGCACTGATCTCATTTAATTAGCTGGTATTATTTATCTTTTATTCTACATTCAGAAAAGCACAGCAGCACGATTTTTACATTTATAAGAAACTTAAAAATATTTGTTTTTGCTATGGATTTAAATGCTTAACTCTCTTTTTCTTATATTTCGCCCTTTCTCTGTGCAGTTTGCTCCCTTCATTGAGTCTTAATAATGACAATTAAAAACAAGCGAAGCAGAAACCCAAGCAAACAACACTCAGTCGTGAAAGGCTGCAACTACTTTAGCGTCAGCCCCACAAGGTAGTAAATAACAGATTAATTAAACAATTAGAACACCTAGAAAAGTAAAATGATAATCAAGATGAAAATACTGTTAAAAAGAAAAAAAATACATATAAATGCTTACTACATTTTAATACTTTTTTTTTTTTTTTTACCAAACTTAGTTTTCTAATTTGTACATTGTTCCCAAAATAGGGAATCTGGGAAACAACAGTTCACTTAATTAGCCCAGAAGTCCAATTAAAAACAGAGGCTGGTTGGAACAAAAACCTGCAGCCACAGGGGTCCCCCAGGACCGAGTTTGAGAACCCCTGATCTACAGTATATCTATTTATTATGTTACATATCTATTGACTATATTTAATTATCTAGATTACAAATACCATAAATTGCATCAATGTTCATATTGTTAACTACACGTCAATATTGCTGCTACTTCTTTGTCTTGTCTTTGCACAATGTCTTGTTTGTGTTTTAATTTTAAATTTAAATTTTAATTCTATTTTTAATTTATTATTTGCACGTCATGTTACACTGTGGACCCTAAGCTTCGCAATTTCGTCTATCTGTATCCTTGTATATGGTTGAGATGACAATAAAGTTCACTTTGACTTTGACATATGCAAACTGGTATCCTGAAAGATTCCTCTTGAGCACACTGGGGTTTCAGGGATTCTCTGAAGAAACCAAGATCACATTGTTTGTGATTAATGTAACGTGTTACAACCAATCATTAATCCTTTTTGGAAAACATTTAGAACTGTGGTGAATCTTCTCAGGAAAGGCCAATCTGCTGAAATTAACCCAAAGGGCACAGCAATGACTCATCAGATCTTCATAGAGGATCAAGTTGAACATCTAAAGAACTTCAGGATTCTCTTTCCTCCACTAAGATTAGTGTTTCTGACTTCAAAATAAGAAAGAGTGACTAAAAACGGGATTCATTGGAGAGTAGCTAATATCCTAAGGTAACATGAGAGCTTGTCTCACATTTGGAAGAAAATACCTGGATGATTCCAAGTCTAATGAATTAAATTTCTATGGACAGACAAATCAAAGTTACAAGTCTTTGGATGACGTTGGTCCCACTGTGTCTGTCATAAAACTATTGAAGCATTCGACAGTAAGAACATCATACCTACTATAAAACATGGAGGTTGTAGTGTGATGGTGAGGGGAAGCCCTGCTGCCTCAGGACCTGGAAAACATGGTATTATTGAAAGAACCATGATCTCTGCACTCTGCCAGAATTTTCTTAAGGAGATTGTTCAGTCATTCTCCTTAAATATGGAGAATGAAGTGTAATTGGTTTATGCAACAGGACAATGTCCCAACACATGAAAGGTGTCTACAAATGCATGTCTCAGGAGAAACTAAATTAAAGTTTTAGATTGTCCTACTTCTGATTTGAACCCAAAGGAGATGCTGGGGTAGCTGTTTTTTTAAATGAGCTGTTCACACTCAGAAACCTACCAGTTTGACAGAATTTAAGCAGTTCTATATAAAACTCATGCAGAGATTTGGGTCCAGGTGTGCAAGGCTTTTTCACAGAAGTCTATGCAGTTGACTTGGAATATCACTAAATGGTGCTTGTCGGTCCCACAGTAGTAGCAATAAGAAACATTGGGTTAAAGTCTTAGATGCTTCCTGCATGGAGTTTGGATTTTCCCCTGTGTCTGTGTGGGTTTCCTCCCAGAATTCAAAGTCATATAGTCTAGGTGAACTGGCAATGCTAAACTGGTCCCTGATATGTATGTGTGTTCCCAAAGCAAGGGACTGGTGGATACCCAGTCCAGGGATTGTTCATGTTTTGTACCTGATGCTTGCTGAGATAGTCTTCAGTTTACGTATAATTTTGCTCTAGATCAGTGGGAATGGAAAATAGATGAATACAATGGGTATTTTACATGGTTTTTCATCATTGAGATCTTGAGTAATAAGCCAATGATGCAGAATTCATGGCTTTATGGAAGTGCAAGTTGCATTATTGGTGAATGGATGGAGCATAAATTACTTATTGCAGTGCACACATGCTTCAAACTGGGATGTTTTCTTGGTGGAATGTCCATAATCTCCTTTTATTTATGATGCTTTTTTCGACATACTGTGGATTTGTTTGACATTGCAAAGACAAGCAGCTATCAGGATTATTCCACTAAACTAAGTAATGAACTGGCTGATTTTACACAAATGCTGCAGATGAATATTTTGAAGTGTTGATTTGATCATAGGTTTTTTAATATATAAAGTAAATAGAATATAAAAGGACTGACAATTTTGAGATTATTTTGCACTTCATGTTTTACAGTTTGAACTTAATTTTCAGTTTAATATTCTTCAATTTAAGTATGCATAGTTTCAGCATTTAGAAGGTTGAAGCCTCACAAACCATTTTACAATGCAACATGCATTGTTTTGTTTCATTATTTTGATTAGAAGGTTTTTATGATCTTATCGTCTCTCATATAAAGAGAGACAAAAGGGTCTCAGCTGTTTAGTCAGTACTGTTATGATCAGGCATTTGTTTTTAGTTTTTACTCCATTCTAGCAGTTCTGTCAACTTAAAAACATTGTTACAAGGTGGTTGACCAGTTTTGAGTCTTATCCATCTTACTTTTATCCTCACTCCAGATCTTTGCCCTTTCCATCCTTGGACAAGCTGCTCCTCTGATCCTTTCCATCCTTGGACAAGCTGCTCCTCTGATCACAGTGCTATCAGCTGCATACAGGAATATTTAATATATCCCAGTTTACATTCCTCAGAACAGTACTTTGATGTTGTAGACGCAAGGTACCCTTAGAATACATTATGCTCACCCTGTGATATCTCTTAAGTTTGTAGTGCATATGAAAAGGCAATTGAGGTAGGCCAAAGCTTGGGACTGTGATGACAGCAGCATACATCTTTGATTTTTTTTTTTTAAATCATTTAAAATAATGATAGTGGCATGCCATCGGCCACATCTTAAAAATATTAATTAATAACATTCATGTACTGTGTCATAGTATAATATAACAAAATCTTATATATAAACGTCTACGTTAATATCGGCAAAACAGTATCCCTTTTACTTTTCCTCCCGGGGCTAATGCACAAGCGAGGCGAGCATGTCGGCAAAACAAATCCTCCTAGGAGAGAGATGCCCAGAGTAGTTCCTTTCAATTACCTGACATCTCTACATTTCAGTTGTTTTTCCTGACTGTTTCAATAGTTTCTAGGACCTCAGGCTTTTTACAGCACGGGCTTAGGCAGCTAGTATTAAATACAGTAATTAAGTATTCTAATGGTTTTGTAGACACCAGTGTTAGTTTTTAAACATACTTTTCCGATTGAAATTTTAATAAGTATTAATAAATTATACTCACAGACATACCTTTAATTCATCAAAACTGTAATGCTCTGCTACTCCAATGGATTCGATAGCAGGTATTCACCTGTGCTGCTTGAAGTAATTAAAAGTGCATCTTGTTTCTCCTTTACGCCTCACAGGTTTTTCTTGCCCTCTCTCCCTGATTCAAATCACTAGCTTTTAACATAAATCAAACCCGCTTAATTTGTTGCAGATTTACAGGGGGCTGGAGCCAGCATTGACTCACCAATCAGGTTCAATTGCACGTCACGCTGGGCAATATTTTTAAAGGGGTAGGCTCATTTATTGCACTCAGTTCACATACAAGGCCATATACAAACACAACACTTTTAACACACTACTGTGAAGACATAAAATTACATTTCTAATTTTCTTTTAAATGCCCAGATTTACACAATTTGTGATAGAATGTGTTTTACATTTAGATAGATAGATACTTTATTAATCCCAAGGGGAAATTCACAAATTCTGAATTCACAAAATTTGAACATGTTCACATTAATTCTAGTATAATGGTACATCTTTTTTTTTTTTAATTCATGGCATAAGTAGAACTTAATGTAATAAATCAATTGGTTTATTGTTTACTTCTACTTGCATGCATTGTAAATAAGATGTGCTTTAATAATCTAATGTAATTGTCCTTTCCTGATCATGCTTGATTGGCTGTTGATGTTTTATTCCATTAACAGCAGGCTCGATGAAATGTTTATACTTGGTACTTTAGCAATGTGTCTGTTTCTATTTCAAAATTCTGTATTTAAGCAAGTATTAAACTAACGTATAATTTCAGCTGCTTTTTATGTTTTGCTTTATTTTAGCCTACTTGATAGAGTGCCACATGGAGTACCTTTTATATTGATGTGCTTTATAGTAAGATCCATTGATGCTGTTGGCTTTGCTGCTGCAATGACCTCATCTTTTGCCATCATTGCCAAGGCTTTTCCAAATAATATAGCAACAGTATTGGTGAGTAAAAAAACTTAAAAGAAATGTTATGGTGTTTCCTTTTAATGTAAATGCCATCTGGAATAGATTTGAATAACAATGCTTAAAATATGTTTTTATAAGGGCTAATTGTGAAGGTAAGTGGCCACACGCAAGAGCTGATGTTAGAAACTGAATGAATCCATATTATTTTAGTTATATGAGGCTTCCATTGTGTCATTTTGTTTCTCCTTTTTGTTAACTAATTTTGTTTTGAAAGATTAAATCATTGTCCTGAATTGCAGAAGTACTTTAAATCGTCAATCCATCCATTTAATGAACTCACTTTAGAATCTGTTACCGCAGTGTTTTAAATTTGCAGATCTGGCTGAAAGCCTGAGACCATCCTTATTACTCTGCTTTCTTGTGAAAGCAATTTTTTACTAACTGATTTACCATTGAAAGTACATAGATACCTTCATGTTCCAGTTAAAAATGTATTGTCGTATTTAGATTAGAATCCTTACCTGTGTGATGAACAAACAGTAGAACATGTCGCTCCTCTATTGCACCATGATAAACGGGTATTCTTATTTAAATGTGGAATAATATAGTGTTGTGATATAATGTACAAGTAATCACTTACATGTATTGCGTGGAAAAGTGTGAAGTACCAGTGAAACAGAAAAATGCTGGTGCTATGGAGAGACGGAGAGAGAAGTTAGAAATTTCATGACTTACAACACGGCTATTTGTCCACAGGTCAGTTGGTGACAGCAGATGAAATCTGTGTGATTCTAACCTTCCAGGCTGGAGTTAAGGGGGAGGATTATTTCTATATCCTAAAATTCTGTTGCAGCTACAGTCGAATAATATTGCCTATTCCTCAATGCAGTGACACACAAAATATAACTAAATGTGATTGTATGATTGCTATAGGCACTCCTGATAGTATGATAGAGTTAATAGCACTTACATAATTAGATCAAATAATGCTTCTTGGCTTGGACACACATGCACAAGAAGGTTATATGAACATTTATTAGATTTACACATTTTTTAAGGGTCTGTACTGTGTTTATTATTTGTTTGTGTCTGCCATATATGTTTAAAAGAATATGTAGAAGTTTGTATTAACTTTGGCATTATATAATTTTAGTGTAAATCTTTTGCTAAAAGAATACTATAAAGGGACTGAATATTTTTTGTAGTTGTAGCAGATAAAAAACTGTCATTGCCAAGGCTGGATTATTTTTTTCTTAATTTTCAGGGAAGCTTGGAGATTTTTACAGGTCTTGGACTTGTACTGGGACCTCCATTAGGTGGTTTCCTTTACCAGTCCTTTGGTTACGAGATTCCATTCATTGTGCTGGGGTTTGTTCTCATATTGATGGTGCCTCTGAACATTTATGTTTTGCCGTCCTATGGTAAGCACACCTCTTGCAATGAAACTTTGCATTCTTTGATAATTTGGCAGTTGCTATTTGATGTATTTTTTAGATGTCAAGCATTGAGAAAGTTTACCTACATGTCATGTTTACTTATTGATCTGTCTTCCATCCACCTAATATTACAATCACTTAAATCCAGCTTAGGGTCATGGGGTTAAGGCACAAGAAAAAGACCATTCACTGTGACACTCACACTTAGCTGTACTAGGCTAATTTGGAGTTAAAGAATAAGTTTGTTATTTTTTAAGTCTTAAGTAATGTCTTGACACACATGATATTTATGCATTTGCCCCTTGAAATAATATTTTAAATGTAAGCACTTTCTAATGTATTTAATGTGGAAGATCAGACAGACACCAGGACACACATTATTTTGTTTCTTTACTACACAGTCCTTTGCACCTCACACACAGTACACGACCCACCAGCACTATTGCTCACAGTCTTTTCTTTCCTTCTTCACTGCCGCCCTCACTCCTCCACTCGCAAGCTCCGTCCTCTGCCTCCCGACTCTGGCTCCCTGAATAGAGTGAGGTGGCCCGGTGCTCCCTAATGACCTTCCTGCAGCACTTCCCAGAAGCACTCCAGGTGTACCTGCTTCCTGGTGCGGAATGGCTGAATACCATGGCTTCTGAACCATCCAGGCGCCCCCAAGCTCTGTTCCCGTGGCTCCAATGCCCACCAGAGCAGCTGCCTTCTCATGTTCCATTTGAGGTACTGTGCATCTCCCTGTCCTTCCCTCCTCCAGGCATCCCGACTGGGCATGAGCCCCAGTTGTCCACCACACTTGCAATGTTTCTGAGAACAAAAGGGATCTGTGAATAATAATTGTATTACATATTCCTGGTACTGTTTTTCTCTTGGTAAGGTTACTTTTTTATTGAATTATGTAAGCTCTCAAAGAAATAGGAAAGTAAATCAAAACCAGACCAACCACATGGCGCAAAATATTTACTGTGATTTGGTCTTTTGAGAGAAAACCATGCACCAGCAGCATGAAAGGTTGTTGCAGAGGAAGACTAAGTGCTGAGCTGTCACACATGGCTGGTCTTTTTTTTTAAATGGCTGAATTTCATATTATTAGCATTTTTTTTTTTTGTTGTTGAACCAAAATCTGGTATAAACTCTTTTACAATGTGTGTGTGATCACAAGATGTGGATCAATACTCAATAACTGTCTTTGGCATGGAAAATGACCATTTTGGGTAAGTTTTTAAGCTTTTTCTCCATGCTTAATAGCATCCAATATAAAGTCTCTGTATGGGCAAGATATTTTTTTAATGTCTCGAAAGTCCTTAATTTTACAATACAATAACTTTGATCTGAAAATTACTAATCCTTTTCCATTGTGAGTGGAAAAATCCATAAACAAAAAGGGAAGCCAAGAAAGCCCCATACAGTTAGTTAATGATCTGGTAATCAAACTTATTTTCCTGTAGTAGTGAAGCTAACTACTTTCTAACCATGACACTCCAGATATTATTCATTTTATTTAAAAAATTATGTGACATTGTGACAATAATAAAGTATAGCAAAAATGAACACTAAAATATTATAAACCGTAATGTAAAATACTGAAAGCAATGTGTGAGGCAACACCATCAGGCTTATAAATAAATAAGGTAAATAGGAAAATGAAATCGTAACAGATTTTAGAAATGAGCCAACATCATATAATACATGAGACCTTTTCATTTAGTTAATAGTTAAGTTATGCCAATATCTCATTCAGACCTTTTTCAAAACCTGTCAATGGAAGTACTGGCTATTAATAAAAGTGAAAGACTTCTAAAACATCCAATAACTGCACAAGATAAAAAGCAGAATGTTACAGAGCCATGAAAGTAATTGTGAATATAGACGGCGCTCATTTTGTAACTGCTAACCTATTCGATCCACTTTAAATGTTATATAATGTTAACAAGTACTCGTATTATGAAGACTGGAGGTTTTGCTTTCAAAGTTATTTATTGCATTAGTAGTAGTAATTTATTGTTTAAAGGCTAAAATATTTGAGAAAATCACTTATGCATTTAAAACATTTGCAAATACATTATGCTTACATTAATCTTTAGATTTTTTTTTTGTTAACTACAAATCAACTGTGGCAGAGTTAAATTCTCTGTAAATAATTTTATTTGAATTTAGTTTTAACCTCACAGTATCAGATAATTTGTTTTTTTACTCCCAGATGGGTTGGTCTGACATCATACACCCCTAGGTAATATGGAAATATTGTAAAACTGAGCCTTTAAGTCCTTTATTTTGGGTAGTAAAATTCAGTGTTTTAACACATAACCCAGACTTGTACTTTTCTGATGATTTTCTGATGTTTTTTTTTTTGAAGACTTACTGCACAGTTGCAGAACTTGATTATTGTCTTTAACATGTCAGAGTATAATATACTGGCAGGGCATTTGAATACATTGTCATCTAAATTTGTAATGAGTTAAACGCGTATTTTTGATTGTTTTGTCTTGCAGATGCCACACCTAGCAAAGATTCTTTTTGGAGGCTCTTTACCCTGCCTAAAATTTCACTTCTTTGTTTTTTGATTTTTTCCATGAGCTCATGTCTTGGTTTTCTGGACCCAACTATGTCACTTTTTGTCATTGAAAAGGTATTAAATATTATACAACCTACAGAATGTCAAGTGTCGCAGTCTCTGATCAGAGTATTTTTAATATAACACTCCCTGAATCACATTGAAAATCTTCTGAAGTATAAGTACAAGCTAAACATCCTCTTCACACCACAGACTCCCAGCAGACTGGAGCCTACATTGGCAGCATTTAGATTAAGTTGGGAAACAACTCCAGATGGGACACAAGTTCCCTTGTGAAAGGACCAATTAATATTGCTAATAAACTTACTTGACTTAGGGACATAAGAAGACCATACCTGAAGAAAACTCCTGATTAATTGTGGGGATAATATACATGTCTATAAGGACAGGTGTCAGGCTCAGATCACCTGCAGACGGAGGCAGCATTACTGACAACTGTGCCATAATATAGCGTAGTCACATTTGCTAATTTTAAACCTGTAAATCTTTGTTTTTTTGTTTCCCATTGCAGAACTAAAATTTGTAACATTCAGGTCCATTCAGGAAAACAATGCCCGTACTGTATGATCATGTGAAATGGATGAGAGCAGACTGTGTTAGCTTAAATTGGTGTCAAGTGTTCAGCATCATAAGCTTGAGTTCCACTTTTGTGGTAACACTGGGTTAAGAAGGCACATCCTGCTGTGGGTGTTTGTCCCAGTCTGTGATGGAGCTGTTAGGTGTTAAACCTATGACTAGTATATTATAGTATACAATATTATTAGTATTGTATGTTTTTTATTTTATCTATAAAATATTTTTGCTTTATACTGTAGTTATTCTATAATGGAGTTAAAATGAATGTTGCATTCATTACCCTATTCAGTAAAATTCTGAAAATATTTAGGTGCATCTGGATCTTTTAGAAATGTGAACTTTGTACTGGGAAAAACATGATATTTAACACCACTGGGACGCAGCACATACCAGATATCAAAATCTGCCAGATATTCTATCATTTTAACAGTCATTTTTGGAGCTGGAGAATTCAATACAAAGTAATACACACACTGTAAGAAGCAGAAATGTGAACACTAAAACAAGACGAACAGCAAGAACTCCCAGACAGGTTAGATGGTGTCGCGATCAAGATCTAGTCATGTAATGTTCCATATTGTAAAGTGATGGTTAAAGGGGGCTTGTCAGTTTGTTGAGTGGTGGATATTGCAGCCTATGTTTTTACATTCTGTTTGAAAATTTAGAATTTTACAGTATACAGTGTAAATATAGTATAAATGCACAACAGGAAGTTCATCAGTCACTATTTAGTAAAATATGTTGTGTGGAAGTGCCATGAAATGGACAAAATAGCACAATTAAATTTTTACTCTGATGCTTGCCAACTACTAATATACTGAACACTTCACCATTTCTCTAACAGTGATATGTCTCTTAATTTTGATGGGGATTTTGTAATTAAAGTCAGATTTATGCAATTGATTTCCCTCTCTCTTTTTGTTCACAGTTCCATTTGCCCACTGGGTATGTCGGACTTGTATTCCTTGGTTTGGCATTGTCTTACTCTTTGTCTTCGCCTTTGCTGGGCATTGTTAGTGATAAAATGCCTGTAAGTATTAAGAATGTCTCTTTACAGCTCTGCTATTTTCATGTTAATTTGTTAAAGCAATACTTTGCAAGGTAGCAAACATGCACTAAAGACTAGAGGATACAAAAAAAGCTAATCTTCTGTTTAATGTTTTCATTTTAAGATTTGCTGTCATATTTAAATACTTTGAAATCAGATCTATATACAGTGGATTCAGAAGGTATTCAGACCCCTTCACTTTCTGCTCACTTTGTTGTGTTGTTGATTTATTTTTAAATGGTTACATTTTACCCTTTTCCAAATCAGTCTACTCCCAATAACCCATAATGATAAAATGAAAGCATGATTTAAGAAACATTTGCAAATTTATTTATTTAGATAGATAGATAGATAGATAGATAGATAGATAGATACTTTATTAATCCCAAGGGGAAATTCACATAATCCAGCAGCAGCATACTGATACAAAAAACAATATTAAATTAAATAGTAATAAAAATGCATGTAAAAACAGACAATAACTTTGAATAATGTTAGCATATACTCCCCCGGGTGGAATTGAAGAGTCGCATAGTGTGGAGGAGGAATGATCTCCTCATTCTGTCAGTGGAGCAAGACGGTGACAAAAGTCTGTCACTGAAGCTACTCCTCTGCCTGGAAATGACACTGTTCAGTGGATTCTTCATGATTGACAGGAGTTTGCTTAGTGCCCGTCGCTCTGCTACAGATGTTAAACTGTCCAGCTTTATTCATACAATAGAGCCTGCCTTCCTCACCAGTTTGTCCAGGCGTGAGACGTCCTTCTTCTTTATGCTGCCTCCCCAGCACACCACCGCTTAAAAGAGGGCACTCGCCACAACCGTCTGGTAGAACATCTGCAGCATCTTATTGCAGATGTTGAAGGGCCTAACCTTCTAAGAAAGTATAGTCGGCTCTGTCCTTTCTTACACAGAGCATCAGTATTGGCAGTCCAGTCCAATTTGTCATCCAGCTGCACTCCCAGGTATTTATAGGTCTGCACCCACTGCACACAGTCTCCTCTGATGATCACAGGGTCCATGAGGGCCTGGGCCTCCTAAAATCCACCACCAGCTCCTTGGTCTTGCTGGTGTTCAGGTGTAAGTGGTTTGAGTTGCACCATTTAACAAAGTCTTTGATTAGCTTCCTGTACTCCTCCTGCCCACTCCTGATGCAGCCCACAATAGCAGTGTCATCAGTGAAATTTTGCACGTGGCATGACTCTGAATCGTATTGGAAGTCTGACGTGTATAGGCTGAACAGGACTGGAGAAAGTACAGTCCCCTGCAGCGCTTCTGTGTTGCTGACCACAATGTCAGAAAATCAAAAGTTGAAATCTCCTTTATATAAGTACTCAGACCCTTTGCTGTGGCACTCCAGAGCGTGATCAGGTGCATGCTATTTGCTTTAATTATCCTTGGCAAATTTAATTGACCAGACATCATTTAGAAATTCACACATCAGCGTATATATTGCTTGTCAAGAGAAAAACAAAGCCATGAAGTCCAAGGAACTCTGTGTAAAACCTCTGCAATCTAATTGTGGTGAGACATAAATCAGGGCAAGGGTATAAATCCATTTGTAAAGATCTGAGTGTTTCAGTTATTTTGAAATGGATGATGTATACAAGGGCATATTCTAGAGCTGACCATCCAACCAAACTGTGTAACCAGGCAAGAAGGCCTTTTTGTCAGAAAGGTAAGAGTATGGGGCAGGAAGACTGGTCAGAATTGAGGGAAGGATGAATGCGGGCAAATGCAGAGTGGTTCTTGAAGAAAGGATACAGCTAAGACAACATTGGAGTGGCTTCAGGGCAAGTCTCTGTCTGCCCTTGAAAGGCCCATCCAAAATCCAGACTAAACCTTGTAGAACATCTGTGGAGAGACCCAAAGATGGAGGTTTGCAGACTCTTCCCATCCAGACAAAGCTTGGGAAGATCTTCTAAGACAAAAATGGGGTAAAATGCTCAAATCCAGGTGTACAAAACTTTTAGAGACTTACCCAAGAAGAACTGAAGGTGTAATTTCTGCCAATGGGTCTTCTACAATGTACTAAATTTAGTGTCTGAATACTTGTTATGAATCAGAGATTTCAGTTCTTTATGAGTTTGCAAACCTTTCTCAAAACATGTCCTCACTTTATTATTATTATGGTGTATTGAGCATAGATCGATAGATCAAAAAAATGGAAAATTTATCAATTTAAAATTAAATTTGAAACACAATAAAGTGTGCAGGAAATGGAAGGGTCTAAATACTTTCTCAATCCACTGTATCTAACTAAGTATCTCTATCTAGTGCCTAAATTGTTCCGCATTATTTAATTTCATTCATTTATTTAAACATCCATCCAAATTTAGGACTCACTTATTTTGTATAGATCCTGTCCCAAGAGTACTGAACACCAGTGTGTGCTGCTAGATGTCATTCTAGTACATTACAGGACACACTAATGATGTTAGAGGAAACCAGCATCCTTCACCCACAAAAACACACACACTTTCACAGGGAGATCACACATTACCAGTGGCTAAGCCAGTATTCAAAACCTGACACATTATATTAGTTCTTTCTTTGCTGCTTTTTAAAGGTTCTCATTCTGCTCTTGACTATTTGCGCACAGAAACTGCAAATTCCACTCGGTTGCGGTTGCAGCACAAGATCAAAAAAAAAAAAGATTCTGTGAACTAAAAGGCAGATGACATGCCTGCTTTCATTTTAGGCTCACTTGCCTCAATTTTAAAGGAGAAAAGCAATATGTAAAGAGGAAGTACTTCTGACAGAAAGTAAATTTGTAAACTGTTAGCTACTTGCAGAATACTTGGCCATACACACATCAGCACTCATTCACTGAGACTGGTCAGATTTAGAGTAGCCAATCAGAAATTGCCTACTGGTTTACAGTGTGACATTTATGCATATACCTGACGACGAGTGGTTTCATTAACATTCACAGATTCACTAACAAATAATATATTTTTTTATGAAAGACTCAGTCCTGCAAAAATCATCTAGTTCACCACAAGATATGGCTTTTCTCCCCAAGAAAATTCGGTATTTAAGGAGCCATGTTCAAACTTGTCAACAGCCTTATAGATATAATGTATGTGTTATCTGCATGTTCAGCAAAATCAAAACAGAAGAATAGCTAAGAAACGTTACAAATGAAATATTAGTATGCACTTCCTTGTAATATTATGAACAAATGCACTGAATCGACTAAATGGTTTTGGTAATGAACGGGTAAATCACATTAGTTGTAAATTTAACAGAAATCTCAAATACTTGTCTGGCGGCTAGGCTGAGTATTTGATAAGGAAACCTGATTTCCCGTCATGATGCCAGTTCAGGGTTCTGTCATGACTCACAATTAGCCATTGTTCACACATATGCATTAAATAGAGCATAAGACTCCTCATGCAGCTTTATCCTGTACTAGTTAACCTCAGTTTCAATGTCAATAGAAAACTTCGGGAGTTGTGCCTACCAGTGCCAATAGTATACCCACCTAAACAATTTATTGTAAATACCAGTTTAGTTTGTTCTTTAAAAACCATGAAAAGAGGCATTTTTTTTTCTTTTTTTTCTTTTATTAATTTTATTGCACTCCATACAAATCAATCAAGTTTTTACAAAAAGAAAAATAGAGTTAAGAACAGATCGATCCCCACCCTTGAGAGAGAGAGCAAGCCAAACGGGCATAAAATTTAAGGCTTTTAAACATACCTAAATTAATAAATTCTCTGTGCTTTATGAACTTATTTTAAAATATTACTGATTAGATCCTGCCATGTTTTGAAAAAGTCTGTACGATCCTCTAACTGAGTATTTGATTTTTCCAATTTCAAATAATATAACACATCAGTTTCCCACTGACTTAAAAGAGGAGAGTTTGGGTTCTTCCAGTTTATCAGAATAAGTCTGCGTGCCAACAGTGTAGTGAATGCAATCACAATTTGTTTGTCTTTCTCCACTTTAAGCCCCTCTGGAAGAACCCCAAACACAGCTGTTAATGGGTTAGGAGGGATTGTGAGTCCAAGGCTGTCTGAAGGTAATTAAAATTTTTGTCCAGAATAATGTTAATTTGGTGCAGGCCCAGAACATGTGACCTAGTGAGGCTGGGGCTTGGTTGCAGCGTTCAGGGTTGGATCATGCCCTGGAAACATTTTGGAGAGTTTTAGTCGAGACAGATGTGCTCGATATATAATTTTGAGTTGTATAATTGTATGATTTGCATATGGGGCTTGAGTGAATTCTCTGCATTGCTACTTTCCCACTCCTTTTCTGATATATTAATTGAGAGATCTTTTCCCAGTGTCCTCTTGGATCTTTGAAAGGAGGGATTGTAAAATGATTTTATATATTGTAGAGATGGAGTCTAAGTCCTTGAGATTGAGCAATATTTTTCCAGCATGGATGAGGGTGCAAGATGAGGAAAATCTGGAAGGTTCTGTTTAACAAAGTTCCTGATTTGAAGATAGTGAAAGAAATGTGTAGCTGGAATGTTAAATTTGGAATGTAATTGTTCATAGGATGCAAAGACGTTGTCTATATAAAGATCTCTAAGCAAGTTAATTCCAAATTTTTCCAGATATTAAAAACTGCATATGTTTGTGAAGGTTGAAAGAGGTGGTTCTCTTGCAGAGGTGCCACAGATAGAAGCTTCTCCGTCTTAAAATGCTTTCTACATTGGTTCCAGATTCTAAGTGAGTGGAGCACAATTGGGTTATTAGTGTATTGCCGATAGCGTGTGTTTATTGGAGCACAGAGCAAGGAATACAAAGAAGTACTGCAGGATTTTACTTCTATTGCGGTCCAAGCCTGTGTATGTTCTTCTATTTGTGTCCAGGTTCTTATCGCCTGTATATTTGCTGCCCAGTAATAAAACTGGAAGTTAGGTAGAGCCATGCCACCTTCTGCCTTTTGTCTTTGTAGGGTCGCTCTTTTGATGCGTGGATGTTTTGAATTCCAAATAAATGAGGTTATTGTTGAATCTAATTGCTTATAGAATGATTTATTAATGTATATTGGGATGTTTTGAAATAAAAAGGAGCTTAGGAAGAATATTCATCTTAACAGTGTTAATTCTTCCAGCTAGTGTGAGATGAAGGGTTGACCATCTATGCAAGTCTTGTTTAATTTTTTCCATGCAGGCGAAATTTTGTTGATAAAGAGCTTTATGTTTACTTGTGATGTTTACCCAGGTATTTAAACTGTTCTGCAATGATAAAAGGTAGGGTGTCTAATCTAATATTATATGCTTGAGAATTCACTGGAAAGAGTACACTTTTATTCAGATTAATTCTGAGACCAGAGATCTTTTGAAATTCTGTGAGTGCTGCTAAGACTGCAGGCACAGAATTTTCTGGGTCGATATATACAGTACCATGTCATCTGCATATAATGAGATTTTCTGTTCCAGTCCTTCTCTGCTAATCCCCTTTATCTGATCAGTATTTCGACAATGTATTGCCAGTGGTTCAATGGCAATGCAAACAACAGCGGTGACAAGGGCATCCTTTTCTAGTGCCACGTTCTAGTTTAAAGTAGTCTGAGCAAATGTTGTTGATGCAAACTGAAGCTTCTGGGTTAGTATACAGTAATTTAATCCATGCACAAATGTTGGGCCAAACCCAAACTTCTCCAATGTAGTAAAAGGTATTTCCATTCAATCATGTCGAATGCTTTTCTGCATCCAATGATAATAATATTTCTGGGGTGTTTGATTTAGTTGGTGAGTATATTACATTAAACAGGCGTCGAAGATTTGAAGATAAGTGCGGCCCCTAATAAATCCAGTTTGGTCTTGTGATATTACGAGGGAGCACTTTCTCCATCCTTCTAGCTATGATTTTAGAGAGTATTTTAACGTCGTTATTCAGAAGTGAAATTGGTCTGTATGATGCACATTGTAATAAGTCCTTATTTTGTTTTGGAAAGACAGTGATTAGTGCTTGGCGAAAGGTTTGTGGAAGAGATTGGTTATCTCTGGCTTCTGTAAATGTTGCTAATAGGAGGGAGCTAGCTGAGCGGAGAATTTCTTGTAAAATCTGCAGGGTAGCCATCAGGGCCTGCTGCTTTCCACCTTGGAGTGACTTTATAGCATCTAGTAATTCTGATAATGCAGAGGTTTATCAAGTTCCTCCACACTAAAAGCGTCTATTTGTGGTATCTGTAATGTATCCAGAAATGCATTAGATTGTGTATTGTCTTCTTTAAACTCAGTAGTATATAGGGATTTATAGTAGTCTCTGAAAGTGTGCATTATATTTTTGTGTTCGATGATTTTATCTCCGTTCGTGTTGGTGATTACCGAGATTGTGTTGCACACTTCTTGCTTGTGAATTTGCTGAGCTAAAAGCTTATTAGCTTTCTCTCCATGTTCATTATAATGATGTCTGGATTTGTAGATTAGTTGTTCAGTTTCTTTAGTTGTCAAGAGGTTTAATTCTGAATGTAGAGCCTGCCTCCTCCTATGTAGAGTCTCGCTTGGTAGTCTGGCATGTTCTTCATCTATTTTAGTAATTTCACTTTTTATCTCTGCTACTTTCTTGGCTTCCGATTTATTTCTGTGGGAAAGATATGAGATAATCTGACCTCTTAAGAAGGCCTTAAGAGTTTCCCAGAGTATTCCTGCAGAGATCTCAGGGATGTATTTGTCTCTAGAAAGAATTTGATTTGTTTGGATATAAATTCTGTACAATTCTCGTCAGCTAATAGAAGCAGGTGGAGGCGCCATCTGCGGGGTGAATGTATGGGGCTTAGTAATTTTAGCTCCAAGATCATAGGTGCATGGTCAGAAATAATAATAGCATCGTATTTGCAAGATTTAATCATAGGCATGAAGTTATTGTCTATAAAGAAGTAATCAATCCTTGAGTAACAATGATGCACTGGGGAGTAGAAAGAATATGTCCTTGAATTTGGGTTTAAAAACCTCCAGGGGTCTGATAAGTTGTGATCAGTGTGGACACTTTTTCTCTAGTGTCGTTTTTTGTGACTAAAGACAGAGATATATAATTAAAGTTAGTAAAAAATCTTTTATTAATACACACCAGGCAAAGGTAAAAATGACAGAGAAGCAAAGTCCTAGGACACCTGCCCTTCATCTGCCCCGAGAGGTCGATGTCCTAAATCTTTTATAGGGCAAAACTTTGTCTTATGACTTTAGTTGCACAAGAATTTCGAGACATTACATCTTTACAACAATTTGCTTGGATCAACATTTTTAAAGTTCATCAGTTGGTTTTAAAGTTCATCAGTTGGTCACTTGTGGTTTTTTGTCTGTTAGGAAAAAACAGGAAGTTGCACTTGCACTATAGACATTTTGCTTAGCACTTCAGTTCTGATCATTAATTCCTATTTTCCAATCTCATACTTCGGTATCTGTATTTTTCTATTTCACATCAGTTATAAACTTTGTAATTATCTTTGCGGTGTTAGATGCCGTTCCCCCTGTGGAGGAAGTCCTATCTAAAAGTGGATTTAGAACACAATTGAAGTCCCCCGCCATTATAACTTTATGAGAGTTCAGATTGGGAATGGATGCAAATAAATTTTGTATAAATTCCTTATCATCAACATTAGGTGCATAAACATTAATCAAGATCATTTTACAGTTAGATAAGTCTCCCATGACCATTACATATCTCCCTTAAGGATCCAATACTACATCTGTTGCTACAAACGGTACTGTTCTATTTATGAGAATTCCCACCCCGCTAGTTTTCTTTGTAAAATTAGAATGGAACATTTGGCCAGTCTAGTCTTTTTGCTGCTGGAACTGATCCTTGCTTAGTAAAAGGGTCTCCTGTAAAAATACTATTTTAGCGTTTAGACCTGTTAGGTGAGAGAGTACTTTCTTTCTCTTTAATTCGTGATTCAGGCCTTTAACATTCCAGCTTACGAAGTTAACTGTCCCGTCATGGAGACACTGATTCTGAGTTTTTGATGTCATTTTATAGTCTTAACTGGAAGTGAGACAGCTTCGACCTTAATTTCCTATTTCCCCTAGAGTTGTTGCCATGCAGCTTATTATTACGTTGGTAGTTATAATTATTAAGATTAATAGGATAGATTAGGTATAGATCAAGCCTGCTCTCTTTCTCTCCCCCCTTAACCCTCCACCCTCCCTTTTTGCCTCCCCAAGTGAGGCTAAAACCCACTTCACGCAGTCCCAGTCCTCTGACAGACAGAGCACGTCCAAAGCAAAACAAGCCCCAATGCAGCAGCGCTTTAGGGTTAAAAGATAGAGATATCTGTTACCAATATAGTCTTTAAAAAAGGAAAAAAAAGAATTTTGCACTTAAAATATATATATAGTCTTCAGCAATTTTAGTGCATTAAGATGATACACCCAAGATAATAAACCCGGGTGATGGTGTTAAAGATGTGTCCAAAATAAGCATAACAAGTCTTAATGCAGTAATAGCAATAACAATAAACCAAGGGTATGATATTGAACAGTCTCGTTTAGGGTAGAGATGAAGTAATTAGAAAAAGAAAAAAAAAGAAAGAAAAAGTAATTAAGCACAATAAAACATAAACAGATAGCACCCTAGTAATACTAAGTAATAATGAGAATATATGAGAACATATGCTGATAAAAACCTGTATTTTAAAATGAATAGATCAGACAGTAGATTATTAATCCTTGCTTTATCATTAACCGCCATGACTCACTATTATGTATCAGAATAGTCCCGGGATCAGCTTTCTTAATTCCTTTTCTGCTTCTTCCTTGCTAGCGAAGACATAGAAATGACCTTGCCATTCCACTTTAAGTTTTGCCGGATACAAGAAGCTGTATTTGACACTGGCTTGCCGTAACCACTGTTTGATGTTGTAGAAGGCTGCGCGTTTAGTAGCTGTTGCTGGAGAGAAGTCAGGAAAAATACGAATGTGGTTATTTTCAAATGTAATATCTTCCTTGTTTCTGAGGAGTGCCATCACCTCTAGCTTAAATGTTAATCGTTCAAAAAGAACTATAAAAGACCTTGGTCTGGGTCTAACGGTGTTTGATCTGCTATCTCAGATTCTGCTTTAAAGTCGTCCCCGATTATTTTAGAAAAAAGTTCAGCAGCGAATTTCACCGGGTTTGAACTTTCTCGATTCTCAGGCAGACCTTCAATTCTGACGTTATACCTTCTACTTCCATCTTCCAAAGCAGCCAGTCTGTCTCCAAGTTTTTTGCATTCGGAGCTGACATTTTCTGCTTTTTCTTCAGCACTGGTAGCTGAATTTTCGGCTAATTCAGTCTTAGTCGTGAAAGTCTCCTTGAGATCCTCCAATTGATCAGTAAGCGTTTCCATTTTACCCAGCACCTGTCGCATTTCCACTTGCATTTCTTGTCGCAGCCTTTTATTTGCCTGTTGCAGCATCAGCCGTTGCGTTTCGTTTGCTTGCTGCCATTCCTGTTTCAATTCCAGCAACTCTTGTTTCAGCCTCTCATGTGCCTTTGCCCTTGCTTTCTCATTTGCCTTCTCGGTTTTCTTTATATCTTGTATGATCTCAGCGAGTACCACCTCCAGTTTAATTTTAATTGTGCTTTCTTGTACCGTAGGTGAAGCGTCAGGCTCTACTGTAGCCGGTGCCCCCGCTATTCCCGGCTCGCGTGGAGTAATTGAGATTGCAGACTGTAAGGCCCTTTCCAGTTTCAGGTGTTCTCCGATCAGCGAGCTATCGAGATCTGCACTCCCGATCGTACATTCGCTCCCCTTTTCACTCTCGGCCGGTGACGATGTAGCGGACCTTTGTCCCGAAGAGTCTGTACTTTCGCCCAGCTGTTCCAGGTCTCTCTCTGAAAGGCCGTATCTTGAGCTAGGGCTTGGGCGCAGCTTTAGTTTTCTTTTCTTTCGGACCCCCTTTCTTGCTGGCCATGTTTATATATGCTTACATATATACTGTAGCAGTCTCCTTGGGTTGAATAAATGCAGGATATCTCAGGATAATAAGCAAATAATATGAAAAATAACACCGCTGCTAGCAGAGCTCCACATCAGACGTCCATCTCTCGCATCGGACAAGATCATTTTTTATGCAAAGTTTCCCTTTATGTGTTGTGATGACTTTAAAATCATCCTTTTTGGAACATGTTCAGTGTCCTAAGTACAATATTAATTTTATTTATCTCAGGCAACACACATTTTCATAATAATAATAACAATTCTTTACATTTATATAATGTTTTTCTTACTACCCAAAGCGCTTTTACATGGAGTGGGGAGCCACTTCAACTATCACTAATATGCAGCACTCAACCTGGATGATGTGACAGCAGCCATTTTGTGTCTGCATTCTTAACACATATTAGTTGTTAGGTGGTGGATGGGTGAGGGAGAGAGCCAATTAGAGACAGGGGGTGATTAGGGGGCCATAATGACCAGGCCATGGTGGGCAATTTAGCCAGGGCACCGGGGTACACCCTGCTCTTTATGAAGGAGGCCCAGAGATTCTTTATGACCACAGAGAATCAGGACCTTAGTTTTAACATCTCATCTGAAGGGCAACGCCATTTTTGCAGCACTTTGTGCCTGTCACTGCACTGGGGATTTAGGATCCACATTTGGACCACAGGATAAGTTTCCCCTGCTGACCTCGCCAACACCTCTTCTACCAGCGTCCAAAGCTTTTTCTGTTTGGTTTTCCCATCCAAGAACTGGCCGTCCCTGAACATGCTTAGATTCAGGTAGATGACCAGTTCTGAAGAGCATGTGGTATGGTGTACTGTACGTAGGTATAGGTAGAGCTCCTGGTACAAGCCATCCATCCTTTATCCAACCCACTATATCGTAACTACAGGGTCACAGGGGTCTGCTGGAGCCAATCCCAGCCAAAACAGGGTGCAAGGCAGCAGGAAACAAACCCTGGGCAGGGCGTCAGCCCACCACAGCATACAAGCCATCTCACCTGAATAATCACTTGTCAGAATATGGATTTGTTGCAGCCATTTGGTGAATGATTGGGAAGGATAGTAGATGAATGATTATGATGGCAAATGGAGACAGTTGTTTATTGACATTTGACTGTTAATGAATTGAGTTTGGAGAATTGTGCTATTAAGGAGTTCTGATGAATAAAGACTACAGATAAGATGTGCATGGCTGACGTTTCTGTGAGTTGTAAAAGAGCTGCTGCAGTATTGAAACAAGCTCTGTCAGCAGCTTTATGGTGAAGAGAAGTGTGTCAGATGAAGATGGAACAAATAAAGTCAGAAAGAGCTAAAATGAGAAAAATGAAATGGATAAGTGAAGTTACACTAAAAGGAGAAGAAAGGAAGCGGAGGAGTAAAAAAAAAAAACACGTTTTTCTCAATGTGACAGAAAATAGTCTGGGAATGTGAAATAAATTGTGCATGACTCCCATGTATAGGGATGTACTGTGTTGGAGCTAAGAGGGATGAGGCCAAGCTTGAAGATAAAGGAGACGGAGATCGAAATTGTGGAAGATGATATAAAATGAATGGGCCTCAGACCAAAGAATTCTCGAAAAAGTTGAAACTGAAAAAATGAAATTTAGCAGTGTAACAAGAATCTTAATGTTTTAATTTAGTTGTTGGAGCTTTTTCAGTGACAACTTGCAGATACACAAATATCCACAAGGTGGAGATGCTACCACAAGAATTGGTACTTCCATTGTACACTGGCTTTGAAAAGAATTCTCCACAGCTGGATTTTTTTCAGTTTTATTACGTTAGAAAATAAAGTCATAATTTGTTTCATGGAAATTCTTTCATTGATTAACTCGTACATCTCAACATCACTGAAGTGAAAATAACATTCTAGAGATTCTATAAAATTGTGTACATAAAAGGCAGAAAATGACGTTGCATTCAGCTTTTTGTGCCGCGTCTTAATTGGACCATGTTAAATATGCCTGTGTCTGGAGCGTGCGGCTGTTGGACACCATTGCTCCTAGTAACAAACAAATCATAAAGATGAAGAAGTATTTAAAGCCCAAATATGTAATTGTATTAAAGAATGTCCTCTATATCCAAATCTCTGTTTGAGAACGATGAGGTAATTCCAGTCCTCCATGAGTAGAAAGAATAAAGGATGTGGAAAGGCATATTGTGATTAAAATTACAAAATTCATGATCATGAGGAGTTTCTCCAGGCAACATTCGGTAAAATGCAAGAAACCAGTGTGGGTAGAGCCACCCCATACATCCCACTCTTATACACACCACACAGGGCCAATTAAGAATTGCCAGTTAACCAAAAACACGCTTTTTTGAATGAATGTTATGGAATGGCTGATGTAACATTTTTTGTTGGATAAACATCAATTGATGGTATGCTCATCATCTCAGATGTGCTAGTGTGCTGAATCCCAAGTAGTGAACAGACAAAACAGACTCTAGATGCTGTGCGTGGAAGAGCAACCAAGGACATTTGTGAGCACGTTCTACTCTAAGCTAAGGAATTTTTTAGTATTGAGCAGTGAAGACTGTGTGGGCACCTCCAAGATTTTTGTTATTTTCTTTAATAAAACTGCCCCATCTGAATTATTTTATTTACACAATTTCTCACATACATTTGTATATCTTTTGGAATTAAGTGGAATTGCTTTTAAGATGGAAAGAAAGGGTTGTGAGAGTTAATAAACTACTGAGTGATGTGGGAGAAGTAGAAACGTTGATATCAAATAAAAGTAAATGAAGTGTCCTGGGCCATGCTGAAGAAACAAGCTTGCTAGTCCTTTTTTAATGTTGCTGTCTGGCACATACAGTATAATGAATAGGCATCTTTTTGTATTGTTGCGCTTTTCTTATTTTACTTGTTAGTCCCTTAGATATTTGTTTATGATAGATTTACTTTATCTTTGCTTGGATGCTTGTTTTCTTATCTAATTTTCTCCTTGCCAGCTGTGATCCTGTCTTAGACACAGTTGAAGTTTTTGAGCAATGAGAAGCAGCATACAACTTGAGTACTCTGTCACTACCTTTTAGCGTGGTGGTGGAGACCTCATTCTATGGGATGCTACCCTATGGTCAAGCATGGAAAACTTGTTAAGACAAAATGAAAAACAGGAACAGCAGAAATTCAGATCCATTCTGAGGAAAAGTATGTTTTAGTCTGTAGGACAACATGATTTGGGTTAAGGTTCACCTTACACAGGTCACTGACACAAAGCCTACAGCTAAATCCATTTTGGAGGGGCTGACAAGCAAGACGTGTCAATGTTATGCTGTGGCCCGGTCAACTCCTGGGTCTCAGTTTAAACAAGAATTGCTCCTCATCCACAT
This sequence comes from Polypterus senegalus, assembly GCF_016835505.1. Classification (NCBI taxonomy): domain Eukaryota; kingdom Metazoa; phylum Chordata; class Cladistia; order Polypteriformes; family Polypteridae; genus Polypterus; species Polypterus senegalus. The sequence goes on from NC_053156.1 coordinate 107,673,325, forward strand.
TCAGTGTGTGGAAGTATGAGCAACTTTGCAAATTACATTATACAAAAATTACAATATCTATATGTGCACTGCTAGTATGTCTATCCTAAACATGTTGCTGTACTGTCTGCTGAATACTAAAGCATTTATATATTTTGAAAATATTTGTAAGATTTTATTTTCACTTTGGAAATGTAGTGTTTTTTTCCAGTGATATATGAGACTCCATAATTTAACTGGCAGGTGTAATGTGTTTTTCCATAGGGTTTTGTGCATATGCGGTAACAAGAAGAGGTCTATGAACCCTTTGGAATTACCATTTTGTTCAATACATTATATATGGAAAGTATTGTGGAGTCAAAATTCTGACTTTGTTTAGTAGATTTACATACTGTATTTTCGGCATGATTACTTTCAGAGTGATGTTTGTCTGTGTGTTGTGGACGTCAGTCTATGGACACAGTAACACAAAAAATGAACCACTTAATTGTAATAAAACTTGGCAAAGTTGTTAGCATGCTGAAATGCAAGAAGCCTATGGATTTTCATCAAATATCGCCATTACATTTTGCTCAACAGAGATAACTACATTTAATACAGATGTTTGTTAATACACAACTTTACGTAGAACCCAGATTTCTTTAGACTGCTTAGAAAATTATGAAGTACCATTTCAAAATAATGCTGTCTGTGCACTGTCTTTTAATTTTTTCTAATCAACTTTGACTTCTCTGAAAATGACTGTCTCAGAAAAATTATTTTACAAATCACAATATATTTTTAGCATATTAACCTGGGGCATAAGGGATAAACCTCAAATGATGAAAGAAGGTCATGATGATCAAAATACATATTAATCTTCTTACAGCTTTATTTTTTTCAATCATGCTTTTTCATTTATTGAATGGCACGAAGCATCTGTTCCTGTGCAACAAATGTGTCACCACTGCGTCACAGCTCAGTTGCTCTGGGCTCATTGCACTGCATTGCATCTGCACTGCACTGTCTCCTACTGTTCATTTTTCTGTGCCTTTTCTGTTTTTCTCATCCTAACATCCTAACCTGTGCAGGTCACATTAATTGGTGACTCTGATTTATCGCTGTAAGAGGAAGTGTGGGTATATAGTGTGGGTGTGGTGCAGTAAGAACTATGTTCCTGGACTTCTCTAGCGCCTTCAACACCATCCAACCTCTGCTCCTTAGGGACAAGCTGACAGAGATGGGAGTAGATTCATACCTGTTGGCATGGATCGTGAACTATCATACAGATAGACCTCAGTATGTGCGTCTTGGGAACTGCAGGTCTGACATTGTGGTCAGCAGCACAGGCGAGCCGCAGGGGACTGTACTTTCTCTGGTCCTGTTCAGCCAATATACGTCGAACTTCCAATACAACTCAGAGTCCTGCCACGTGCAAAGGTTCGCTGACGACAATGCTATCGTGGACTGCATCAGGAGTGGGCAGGAGGAGGAGTATAGGAACCTAATCAAAGACTTTGTTAAATGGTGCGATTCAAACCACCTACAACTGAACACCAGCAAAACCACGGAGCTGGTGGTGGATTTTAGGAGGCCCAGGCCCTTCCCGGACCCTGTGATTATCAGAGGTGACTGTGTACAGAGGGAGCAGACCTATAAATACCTGTGAGTGCAGCTTCATGATAAATTGGACTGGACTGCCATGCTGATGTTCTGTGTAAGAGAGGACAGAGCCGACTATACTTCCTTAGAAGGCTGACGTCCTTCAACATCTGCAATAAGATGCTGCAGATGTTCTATCACACGGTTGTGGCGAGTGCCCTCTTCTACACGGTGGTGTGTTGGGGAGGCAGCATGAAGAGGGACGCCTCACGCCTGGACAAACTGGTGAGGAAGGCAGGCTCTGTTGTAGGCATGGAGCTGGACAGTTTGACATCCGTGGTAGAGTGAAGGGCACTGAGGAGGCTCCTGTCAATCATGGAGAATCCATCTATCTATCTGTCTATCTGTCTGTCTGTCTGTCTGTCTGTCAATAGGCTATATAAAAGCCCGGCACCCTGTCTGAACTTGCAACCATCATTGCCCCACGCCTGGTGATTCTGATCTGGACAAGTGGATTAGAAAATGAATGGATTGATGTAAATAATAATACATTGAATTATTTAACTTTTTTTAATTTTACACTTAGCAAATCCTATTATTATTCAGTGGAAAAAATGCGGAGTTATTCTCTTCTACCATGCTTGAGACGCTGTGCTTTGTGTAATAGACTACCTCCCTAAGCATGGCAACCTAGTTATGCTTCAGCTGCCCTGAAAGGAACATGAATGAATGTGTTAAGGTCATGTAAATCTTTCTTTACAGAATACTAGAAGATGGCTTATGGTGATTGGTGGCATCACAGCAGCACTTGGCTATTGCTTTCTGGGACCTGCTCCATTTCTTCATTTAAAAAGGTTGTGTATAAGTGGATGGAATCTATCTCATCACACTTCGGAAATGAGTTTATTCTGTGGTAGTTTTCCTTACATGACATTAGGTAGGGTTTAGTTCTCTTTACACTGGCAAGACCAGTTGGGAAGTGACAGAAAGAAATAAACTGTCCCATTTATTTTTCATGAAGACTGCCCTGGTAGTAAAGTAGCAATTCCTCAAGACCAAATTACAGTATACAGTATGGCCATCAAGACCATGTTACATAGTCCAGTAATGTTTTTGCAAATTACCCTTCTGTACTGATGGATAATTAATACGGAAAAATACTTTTTTTTTTTCTTATTTAATCTGGAATAATATTCCTCTAATTCGGCAAGTTTATATATATTGTTCACTTTTTCATTAGGATGTAATATATCTAATAAAAACAACTGCCATAAACATGGAAAATAATTTATAACACATGGGAACTTTTAATTTATTAGATGAGAGGTTATTGCTAATATATTAAGGGTCAACTCCTACTAAGATATTGTAGCTTCATTCACAGGAGTACGGTGATTGTACACCCCTGAGAATGTGGCTATTAAATACTATGCCAGATGAAGGGTTTTTAACTTGTGCCTTGTTTATTCATCATGTCTATAATAAGGGTGGTTATGGGCCAGCAGTCATAATTTGAATTGAAAAATATGTTTGTTCTAAACATTGCTGACAGGTTAAGTCTGCTTTTTTGTATGCATTTTATATTTCAGCCAGCTATGGTTGTTTGTCTTCATGCTGGCCCTCACAGGGTTTTCCATTGGTATGACTTGCATCCCTACCCTTCCAGAAGTCGTCAAGTGTGCGTAGTAAGTATCTTGAATGAAAACATCTGAAAGTTTTTATTGTATTCACTGCAAAAGGGATTATATGGTGCTGCTTATGTCATATGACAACATTCTGAAATAGCACTAAAATTGCATGGCGCTCTTTCTGTTTTGGAGGTGTGTTGTCTGCTGCAAGTGGCGAGAGACTAGAACAACAGTAAGTGGTGCCTTTCCACAGCCTAACAAAGAAAATCAATTACAACTGCTTTGTTTACTGAAGATTTACTGTGAATTTTATTTAATATTAGATATGCCTGACTGATAAATTTTTTTAATTACTGTTTTTAGTAAGTGAGTTTATAAAGTTATGCTGTAATATTTGTAGTAAGATCTATAAATATTTAAAGATACATGTATTTTTAAACAAATTTGTACATTTTTTCACTTGAGTAAGAGATTAAACAAAAAGAGGTATCTATTTAGCAACAGTAATGAGTATTCTCTAAAATATCTTAAGTTCATACCAACAAAGTTACAGAATAATCCACCCAAAAACATTTTTGGCATGTTACTCAGCAAATGTAGTTTGTAGTGAGGACCGAGAAAATTTCTTTCAAGTTTTCATGCAGATCAAAGAAAATAAAGTTTCTGACAGAACAGAACTCTAAGGTGACCAAATGCTGGACAACAGCAAACCGTATCAGAACGTCCATGGGAAAAAAAATCTCGCATTAATTGTGTTGCATAATCCATGCTTGAAATCATCTAGTTGTATACTTACAGTGACCCAAACACATAAAGGAATTCATTTAATTCAATTAAAATGTGTACATTCCTTAAATGATTCCAAACTTACAATTTGAAAAATTCTCCACTTATAACCATTATCGTACATACTTTGATCAAGTTTTATATAATATATAATTTTCTTTCCATAGTTAAGCTAGAAATTTCACTTTAACAAATCTATGCATTTTAATTGAATTAAATTCATTCTTTTATGGGATTTCCCCACTCTAACTTTTAGTCACATATGACCAACAAAATCTTAGTAGAAGAAAAAAAATTATTTTTTACTTTTTAGGTTATTTTTAAATAAAATCATGTCACTTAAAATTTGTATTTTTGTTGTTGTTTTGATGTAATTTTCTGTTGTCCATCACTGGTCACCAGAGACTTTTATTCCTTTAAGCTTCCTATTACTGCCACAAGTCAGAGAAACAGGATACTGGGTGTGTGAGATTTGACTGCCAGTCGCAAGTACAGTGCCAGTAACCCTATTCTATTGTCCATGGCCAAACAAATGGGGTCTTCTCCAGACTTTGCAACATATCCTCTTCTTTTATCCTTCTAGTTACAAAGCAAAGCACAGACAGTAATGACAGCAATGGGTACTCCCTGGTTGTCCTCCATGTTGTTTGTTTACTTTCACCTGCTGCTTCTATTCTAAATCTGACGTGCTCCATGTTAATTGGCTGCCAAAATGTGTCTAGCTTGCAATACTTCTGCAGGTCAATAGGAAGTAAATAATAGTGCTGATAATACGCGAGGGAGTCATGTAATCTGTCATCCCCTGCAATTCCTGGTCATGTAATCAGATATCCTCAAGACAACAAGGTCCAGCAAGTACAGTCTATAAATGTGATGTGCTCACCGACTTGTATAACACTAGACTTGACATGTCAGCCTTCATGCACAGGAAGTGTGAAAGTAAAGTTAAGCCACATTCTCCAACTCCAAGGCACTCATATATTATATGATATTAGATTTTTGTAAGAGAATCATTTCTTACTTTGAATTTGCCTATATATTGTATATTATAAATGATTGGATGTTTTTTTACAGTGAAAATGGATTTCCAGATGACTTAAGCACTCTGGGCCTTGTATCTGGTCTGTATGGTGGAGTATGGTCTTTTGGGTAAGTCTTGTGATTATGTCAATTTTTTAGAAGTCGTCTAAATTATAGCCTATATCTTAAGCAGTGATTTTCTACCAGTTCCTTAATTAGAAGAACAGGATGAAGCCCTTCATCAATGGTATCAAACTCCTATAGTGTTTGTAAGCTTTAGTGTGACCAGGTGCTTGTTTTTAACCACAAAGAATTGTTTTTTTCAGTTTTTTTTACCATACTGAAATATTGTATATGGTTAATTTACACACAGATATGCTGGACAGATTTGTACCTCTGTTAAATTATGGACAATAAAGAAACACTAATTTGTTGGTTAGTGAGTGACAATGAATAAGTAAGCACAAGTTCTTTATATTTTACTGTGTGTAAAATAAACACATCCAGGGCCATGAAAAGTATTTGCCCATGTCTGACTTTTTGTATTCAGATTTGCTTTTGACAATTAATGTCTTAAGATCTTTAGGAAAATTCTGCTACTTGGTAAAAGGTACCCAGGCTTCACCAAGCAACAGAGCATTTTGATATTTCTTCATTTTTTAAAGAAATTCCATGTGAAAACGCAGTTGACCCCTTTTGTCAAACAACATCATCTTGCATCGGTTTGCTTTACCACTGTGGAGAGATTTTCCCAAATTCCTCAGGCAGAGCCACCTCATCTCAGTGACATTTATAGGGTTTTTAGTCCTAAATTATTTTAGGTCCTGCCACATTAGATTGAATGTCCCATTTTATTAAATATCTTATTTTAATCTAATCATTCTGATATGAAGTCATTGTCTCACTCCATGTCTCAACTAAGCTTCAGCAACAGTGTAAAGGCAGGAGTAATAACATCTTCTCTAGAATTGGTTCAGATCAGATTATTCTGAAAAGTGCAGTTTCATAAATAAGTCCATTGCAGTGTAGATTATTAATTAAAAATCACTATACTGTACTTAAAGCACAATTGTATCAAAAAGCAAAGGAAAACCCCTTCAATCTATGTATATATAAAAGCGAAATACCACTGACTCACTCATCACGAAATCTCCCAAACCATGAGGACTTGAAATTTGGAATGTAGGTTACCCTTGGCCCATAGGTGCTCGCTAAGAAATGAAAATTTTGTGGTCCAAGTGCAAAATTTCTTATAGTTTTTAAGACCCGTTTGTATGTCTGTCCGCTTTGCACGAGAGATCTGCTTGACGGATTTAGATTGGGTTTTTTTCTATAATTTGCTTGAACATTCCGTTGATTTTGTGACTTTCTCATCACGCTAAGTATCATAGTTCGCTTGCGGTACCGATTTACGCCTCAGGGCATAACCTTAACCTTGCTTAGTTAGCGAACTAGAGAACTACTTAACAGGTTTAGATCTTTTTTTTTCTGTAATTTGCTTGAACATTCTGGTTGATATTGCGACTTCTGTCATTACGCTAAGAATCATAGTTCACTTGCAGGAGTGATATATTTATGCTAATCTGAGACGGAGGCTGTTGGCCAAGAGGAGGGAGAAGAGTGACGTCAGAAGTAGAGAGCTGGGTGGGGCCCTCCTCACTGTCCTGTTTCACTAATACGCGGGCAAAGACGCGGAAATGGCTAATTATACAGTGCATCCAGAAAGTATTCATAGCGCATCACTTTTTCCACATTTTGTTATGTTACAGCCTTATTTCAAAATGGATAAAATTCATTTTTTACGTCAGAATTCTACACATATCACCCCATAATGACAACGTGAAAAACGTTTACTTGAGATTTTTGCAAATTTATTAAAAATAAAAAAAATTGAGAAAGCACATGTACATAAGTATTCACAGCCTTTGCCATGAAGTTCCAAATTGAGCTCAGGTGCATCCTGTTTCCCCTGATCATCCTTGAGATGTTTCTGCAGCTTAATTGGAGTCCACCTGTGGTAAATTCAGTTGATTGGACATGATTTGGAAAGGCACACACCTGTCTATAGAAGGTCCCACAGTTGATAGTTCATGTCACAAACCAAGCATGAAGTCAAAGGAATTGTCTGTAGACCTCTGAGACAGGATTGTCTCGAGGCACAAATTTGGGGAAGGTTACAGAAAAATTTCTGCTGCTTTGAAGGTCCCAATGAGCACAGTGGCCTCTATCATCCATAAGTGGAAGAAGTTCGAAACCACCAGGACTCTTCTTAGAGCTGGCCGGCCATCTAAACTGAGGCAAATGGGGGGAGAAGGGCCTTAGTCAGGGAGGTGACCAAGAACCCGATGGTCACACTGTCAGAGCTCCAGAGGTCCTCTGTGGAGAGAGGATAACCTTCCAGAAGGACAACCATCTCTGCAGCAATCCACCAATCAGGCCTGTATGGTAGAGTGGCCAGACAGAAGCCACTCCTTAGTAAAAGGCACATGGCAGCCCGCCTGGAGTTTGCCAAAAGGCACCTGAAGGACTCTCAGACCATGAGAAACAAAATTCTCTGGTCTGATGAGACAAAGATTGAACTCTTTGGTGTGAATGCCAGGCGTCACGTTTGGAGGAAACCAGGAACCGCTCATCACCAGGCCAATACCACCCCTACAGTGAAGCATGGTGGTGGCAGCATCATGCTGTGGGGATGTTTTTCAGCGGCAGGAACTGGGAGACTAGTCAGGATAAAGGGAAAGATGACTGCAGCAATGTACAGAGACATCCTGGATGAAAACCTGCTCCAGAGCGCTCTTGACCTCAGACTGGGGCGACGGTTCATCTTTCAGCAGGTCAACGACCCTAAGCACACAGCCAAGATATCAAAGGAGTGGCTTCAGGATAACTCCCAGCCAGAGCCCAAACTTGAATCTGATTGAACATCTCTGGAGAGATCTTAAAATGGTTGTGCACCGACGCTTCCCATCCAATCTGATGGAGCTTGAGAGGTTCTGCAAAGAGGAATGGGCGAAACTGGCCAAGGATAGGTGTGCCAAGCTTGTGACATCATATTCAAAAAGACTTGAGGCTGTAATTGCTGTCAAAGGTGCATCGACAAAGTATTGAGCAAAGGCTGTGAATACTTATGTACATGTGATTTCTCAGTTTTTTTATTTTTAATAAATTTGCAAAAACCTTAAGTAAACTTTTTTCACATTGTCATTATGGGGTGTTGTGTGTAGAATTCTGAAGAAAAAATGAATTTAATGAATTTTGGAATAAGGCTGTAACATAACAAAATGTGGAAAAAGTGATGTGATGTGAATACTTTCCGGATGCACTGTACATATATAGTAACATGTAATTGTGCTGTCATGTCCTCTGTCCACTTCTGGGAAATGGCATGGAGTCACAAATATCTAAAACTGGCACATTTATTATTAAACACACATTGGAGGGATATATAAAGGGATAATAAAAAAGCACAGACAGAAAAAACAAGAATCCTGCCCCTGCCCTCTTTGTGCCTTCCTACTACAAACTTGAACCCTTGTCTGTCCCATGGGGTGGTTTGTTCAGTTGCCTACCTTTCTAACAACACCAAAAACTCCCTGTTCACTTCACATCTCTCTCTTTTTACATGGCCTCTCCCTCCCACCAGTGAGCTTCCAGTCCAACTGTCTTCTATATTCCAGACTTACTTGTACTTCAATAATAAGGAAAATTTGAATCCATATCTAGGAGTTACTTCCAGGATTAGGAGTGGCTTCTGTTTGGCTACAGCAACCCTAGTCTGGAACTACCTCTGGCAGCTCCTGGTGTCCCTGTACCCCAAGCTCTAAGTAGCCACAAAAAGCCAGGAGTCTGAGGCAGAAGAAGAGGCAACACAGTGCCAGTTCTCAATGTGTGTCACAACCGTGTATTTCCCATTCATCTTTAACCTTTCCCTTAAATGGGCAGCATGGCCTCAGATATTGATGTTGTGTTGGCACTAGTCAGTCAGAGGTTCCTGTGCCCTGTATGTGATGCTAAAATAATAATTTGGCAAAGACCAATATTTAAAGTTATGTCTAATACAGCAAAACCTCTGCAAGCAGTTATAGTACCACCACCTGCACCGACATAGTAGGCCATTGGTGTGAGCATTTGTATGGTGTTTCTTTTGCCTTGTCTGCTTATAAATTTCCACTGCCATTGAGGATCATTCAAATTGTTTTTGTCTGTCTTGTCTTGTGTCCTACTAGCCTGTAATGACCTTGGCAAATGGGAAAGACGTGCAAATGCCCATATAATATTCTAGAGTTTTGTTTTTTGTGATCTCTGCATGATATGCCTATATCATACTGTATGGGTGAAAGTGTGCCAAGTTTATTATGAGTAAGGCTGACTGTTACCCAAAGCACTCACACAGCTGGGCAGAGCCAAGTCTGTTTCACACTTGCAGAGCTTGAATATCAAACATTTGAGTTTTTAAATTTTCACATGGTGGCCTTAATAAATGACTATAAGCCACAAAAATATCAAAATGAAATTCACAGAAAAAAATCACAATTATGCTAAAAGTCAGAGAGGGAAAATACTTTACTTTGGCAATGCGTGCTGTGTGAATTGCCCGGACACCACCAGTCGGAAGCCACATCTTTATAAAATGCACACGTTTATTTTGCATCAATAAACTCAGGTTTACAGTCCCAAACACCACACACAATGCACACAGCAAATAATCACCACAATTAGGCTTCTCTTTTTCAGTCCTTCGCTGCCCCACCTCTGGGAGCTTCGTCCTGCTTCCACTCACGACTCAAGCTCCCCGACTGTAGGAAGGCGGCCCCTTTTATTCCTGCCCGGATGTGCTCTGGGTGGCTGATGACGTCCTTCTGGCAGCACTTCTTGGTGTGGCGGAAGTGCTGCCTTTTGCCACGGAAGCACTCCGGGCGTCCTTGGCAGGTTCTTCCGCCATCTTGCTGAGTGTGGCGGAAGTAACTGTTTCCCGGGTTCCCTGATGCTTAAGGCGCCCCCTGGCGGTGGCCACGGGTCCCAATGAGTTGGAATGTCCTTGTTCCTCTCCCGTGGTCCTCTCTTAGTCCAGGAAGGTTGCCCCCTCGTGGCCCGGAAGCTATTAATGCCACCTTCCAGCAATCCCAGACATCTGTGACAGTGTATAGTGTTTACCTTAAACATAAAGATGGAATTTGAGTGAATTCTGCTTTGTGATTAAAATCCTGCAATATTAATAAGACTGTTGCTGATTCTTAACAAACTATTACCCTTTTAGGCGATATTTATACTGCACATTTAAAAGACAATTAAATTTTTTTTTCTTTTCAAATTCAACCGTATTTTCAATTATTTATACTTTTACATACTTGTGATTTATACCTGATCCACACATTTATACAGATAGCACACTGAAAATGATGGCATGTGTAATAAGAGGGCCAAGGCTTGTGTATGTTGGTGTAAATATATATAAAAATAATATGTAAAAAATATTTAAACAAACATGATAACTTTGGAGTGAGAATGCACACTTGTTTCTCCTGTAGTTTCTCCTTGAAAATATGATTCATTATCGGATAGCTTAGCTGAGAAGAGCTATATTTCTTCATGTATGGTTTTATTTTTTTAAAACGTTCATTTAATTTTACCAAACTAAAATTAAGCACTCCCTTTCCCTGTAGATCAGTAGCCAATACTACCAATCACATTGCATTCATATTTTTGGCTTTAGGCACAGGTTATGCTAAAGAGGGACATAATAGTAATGTTTGTTTGTGTTTGATTAAGTGCTGTATAAATAAAGTTTCAAAATGTTTCGGGTAATACAATAAATAAAATCACCAGGATAAAATCGGCACAATAAGAGATACAAAATCAGAAATATTTTTTAAAAAACACTAAATAAAAGAAAGAAATACAAGTACAAAAAGCCATAATAAGACTCTTGTTAATAAGGTGTAATAAGATTTATAATTTTTTTTTCACTAATAATAACAAACAACAACTTCTCCCAAACACACACAAGAATTACAAAGAAGAAGGTAAACTTTTGACTTGGCTAATGATCAAAGAGCTGTTGCAGTGAGGTGCTATAAATGTGTATTGCCGTAGATAAGAAGGAGCCTCAGTAGCATCTCATGGCACACTTCTGCAGAATAATTCATTTGTTGAGAGTCCTCGGTGTTAGTGTGTCATTCAAAAAATGTGCAGCATTGTTCATAATAACACTTAGTTTTGTCTTCATTCTATCATATGTTACTCCCTCAAGTGAGACTGAGCCTGCTTTCTTAATTAGCTTGTCAAATCAATAGGCCTCTCGCATTGGCCATTTTAGAGTTGTAGAATAATGAAAGGATGGCACTGCCTACATTAAAGCAATGTAGTCTTCTAAGAAAAGAGAGTCTGTTCTGACCTTTCTTATTGAATTCCTCTGTGTGATGAGACTGGTCCAGCCTGTCAATTATGTGGCCCCCAACTGGTATTTGTAGCAGTGTACTACCACCACATCCACTTCCAGAAAATCGACCATGAGTAGAAGCTCCTTTTTGCAGTGAAAGTCTATTACCAGTTGGTTGGCTTTGGTGACACAGGGCTGCTGACAGTTCTCTTTGCACCACCTGACTCCTGTGCCCTGTTTAATCCTCTTTGTCAATACATCCCATTAGTGCAGAATCCTCATAGAATTTCTACAAGTGACATGACTTGGTGTTATATTTATCATCCCAGGTTTACAGCACGAACAGAAAAGGAGTAAAGACTGTTCCTTGCGGGACTCTGGTGTTGCTCACATCTACATCAAAGACAAAGTCCATGAGCCTCCCAGACAGACACTCCATTACCCAGGACACCATAAGTTCATCCACCTGCTTCTTTCTGAGCTTACCGCTTAACAGGGATGGCTTGATGGAATTGAAGGCACTGGAGAAAAACACAATTCTCACAGTGCTGCCATAAATGTTTTGGAGAAGACAGATAACTGCATCATCCAATCCAATCATTGTCCAATAAGCAAACTGATGTGGGCCCAATCAGTCTTTCAAAAGAGGACTAACACAGTCCTGGTCCAGCCTCTTGAACATCTTCACAGTACCAAGAATACATATAAATGAACACAAGTTCTTAACATCTACCATAAAATTATTGACATGGAAATAGTCATTTCACCTTCAAGAATCATGTTTGAGCTTCTGAGTCGCATTCTTAGAACTAGAGTCATTTTAGAACTGACATTCACTTTATGAAAGGGTAATGCCTTTATGCTGGAAAAATATGGCCCAAAAAACTGAGTTGACTTTCTTTGTGGGACATTCTGTAGAAGTGTTCCATCAAGACAAAAATTAATAAATTAACATTACAGGAAATGTCAGTAAGTAACAAAATTCAGAATCGGAAACGGCACTCACAGCTTAAAGAAAATTAAAAGTAAACACTGACGCCATGATTCATGAAGGCTGTCTGGCAGGTTAAAAGTGCAATCAGCAGTCGTGTTTATTTAGAGGAGCTGTGGTTCTTAGGATAGCCCTTCTGAATGTTCTGCTTTGTTGTCCTGCTGCATCGGCTAGAAAGGTTGAATGAAGTTGGCAGTGTAAAAAGTTCAAGAGGTTTCTACTAATTAACAGCATACAGACGTATTAAATATTTCAATAATGTTAGCTAAACATGAGGTTATTGTCCTTTTTTTTATCTGAAACAGCAGAACATTGCTCTCTATATATTCACACAAAGAAAAACATGTTTCTTACAAACAACATTTTTATTTTGACATAGGACTTTCTTTGGCCCAACTGTTGGAGGATTTCTGGTTGAAAAGTTCAGTTTTGAGTGGGCTGCAGCTGCTCATGGAGGTCTTATTTTTATATCGGTAAGTGTGCCAAAATTTGTTCAAGTCATCTTTATCACACTGCATTGTGGAATTTGTTTCATTGGCCTGCAATAAGACCTTAAGTTTGTACTAGGGAAATAGCGTTGTCTTCTTCGGGAAGTCCTGGAAAAGTTACAGAATGCAATGTTTTATGGAATCTGAAGACCCAGACGCTGTCTGCTGCACTGTTCGTTTTCTGAGCAGTGCTCTTTCAGTTTTAACACAGGAGTATAGACAGTGTTTCTTAGCATAACTGTGAGTAATGTTAGGCGGTACTTGCGCCTCTCAAAGATTCACATGGAGACATTCCCTCCGATCAAATGTCTCTGTATCACGCCACTCACGTTGCTGAATCATGAGCACATGAGAAATAAAAAGCTGTTTCAGCTACTGAAATATAAATATCCTCCCTGGCCCCCCACCACCAGAAGGATCAACAGCGGCATGTGATATTTTATATTGTGTTTCTAATCACAATTGCATCAACCCAACCCTGACACCCCCAAACATTACATATCGCTGTAAAAATAGAGACACCAGTAATTTGGTTTAACTTCGTGGACTTTTTCAGAGTATGCCAAACATGTGCAGTTTAGGTTGGTTGGACACTCTACATTGACCCCTGTATGAATGGTGTAGGTCAACTGTTTCACAACCTTTATGGCCATAAGACTCAGTTTTACCTAGTAAAGACCACTGATGGACCCACATAAAGAAATGAGCACAATTACAAACGGAAAATAAAATCAAGAGTTTCCTTTGGGGAGGTTAAAGTGAGTGTGATTAGAAGCAGCATAAAAAAATTTGTCATCGCTCTGACGATCCCTTCGGTGGAAATAGGGGAGGGGATCATACTGTGAACAAATCTCTTGCGCTCGCAACCCAGTATTGGCCGCCTTCAGCCCAAAAGTGGCAGAGCAGCACTGGTTTTGGGGCATGTCTTGTCTGTGACTAGCTCTGGGGTCCCTGTCTTGTGCTCAGGGCTGCCACGAAAAGCATTGTTTCATCCCCCATAACCTACCACTGCTGCAGTAGATCCCAGCCTTTTCTATACCCCACACACCTACAAAATGAATATCACATGTGAAGATGAAGACGTCAAATTTATAATTTTTTGAACCACAAGTTGATCCACATACAATGCTGCAGGTGAACAATTTGATCTCAGAAAAATACGCTTTTAACTCGGTTCATAAAATCTAAATATGAATTGAGCGATTTACCTTTATAATCTACATAATCGTGTCAATGTGTCCTTCGTGAAGCTTAGACACTCAATTGACAATCTGGGGGTTGGGGTATCCCGTGAAGCATAAAGCGGCACGAGGAAATAACACACGATCAACGATCGAATGGTTTGGAGGAATGGAGACCGCCATGAAGCAATGGGTGCTGGTGTGCCACTAAGCAATTAAATACAATCGATGAGCTTTGTCCTCTGATAACACCTGCACTGCAGCTCAAAAACAGATGCAGCACACAGTTAACATTGCAGCACTGCTGCCAGAACCGCCAGCAGGAGAGATGGGCCGAGTGTAAGCAGCAGGTGTTACATCCAATTCAGGCCCCCGTGTCCCTACCTGGCAAAAATGTCAGTCAGACATTTTGAAAATTTGGAGTGTTGTCCTCACTACTCTTCAGCCATTTGCAACTATTTTATTACATAAGCAGAAGAATAGCTGTTAATTTTCGGGTATGTAATTTAGGTGCAATAATGCCAAAAGCCCCTTTGGGCATAAGAGGTTAAATTACAGTGCACTGTATTTGTTTTTTCTAGTCTCTTAGTGAACAATTTGAATGTACAGTATAATCCACATTCATTTAAAAGTATTTATTATTGAAAATGGATTAGCAATTACATTTTGATATGTATAACATGGTGTTATCTGCTTGTAATTCTGTCAGTCTACAGGAAAAACTCTTTTATTGATTCAGGTTTCTGAACAACATTTCAAGGCGGTGTCACACTGAACAAAATAATCGTAAGAAAGTAAGCGCAAGTCGAAGAAAACCCCCATGACAGTCAGCTGTCTAATATAACACCTCCAGTGAGTCCGTCTTAGTGCTGTTCAACTTGCTGCCACAAAATCAAACTAGGTTGGTTTTATAGTAGGAAGTTGCAAGATGTGCGTTTGGGGTTTTACGTGTGCAAGTGTTGATAGCAGATGAGTGCTCAACCAAAAATGCAGTGCATTATGGCCAAAAGCAGGGAAGAACAAGAGGAAAGCAAGTGTTTGGACTGTATAAACAGAGGAGACACTTATCAAGCTTTGGAGCCAGAGCAAAAGTCTGCTTGTTCAAAAGTTTAAAATGATAATCTGAGTGCAACTGAAGTCTGTGCTTGATAAGCGCACTATATTAGTTCCTGGAGTAAAATCATGTTGATTGATCACCAAAAGCAGTTAATCTGGTGATACGTTACGCAGTGGTGTCGAACTCTGGGCCTGGATGGCAGCAGTGGCTGCAAGTTTTCATTCTGACACTTTTCCTAATCAGTGACCAGTTTTCACTGCTAATTGACTTCTTTTCCCTTCATTTTAATAGCCATGTTTTTATGGAGGGCAGAATGGTGGCGCAGTGGGTAGCGCTGCTGCCTCACAGTTAGGAGACCCGGGTTCGCTTTCTGGGTCCTCCCTGCATGGAGTTTGCTTGTTCTCCCCATGTCTGCGTGTGTTTCCTCCCACAGTCCAAAGACAGGCAGGTTAGGTGCATTGGCAATCCTATATTATCCCTAATGTGTGCTTGGTGTGTGGGTGTGCGTGCGCCCTCTGGTGGGCTGGCGCCCTGCCCGGGGTTTGTTTCCTGCCTTGCGCCCTGTGTTGACTGGAATTGGCTCCAGCAGACCCCCGTGACCCTGTAGTTAAGAGATAGTGGATTGATGGATGTTTTTAAGGATTCAGTCCTCTGAATTGATTCATTTCTTCATTAAATGACTGAGATGTGAAACGAGCCAACAGATGACTAGCTAAACTGGGATTTCAAGCTCCAACCAATTTCACTCCAACCAATCTCTTAATGGGAAGCTGATTCTTGCTGTTAATTAAACCTGTTACTGTATTTAATTCCAAGGCTTGTTGCTCCTCTCATTCTGCCACAGCAGACATTTCCAAAACTGTTGATTTTTCTGTTTTTTCTAAGAACACCGTCAAGATGTTTTGGTGACCTGAGAGATCAACCTTACTAAGACCTTCACCTTTCTTTATTTTCAGATACTGTGTGATGGGCACAGGCAAGCTGGTCATGTGGCGGCTCGTTTTGTGTCTCTTTATTGTTTGGCTGCTAATTAAGGAAAAAGTAACAACTGAGGGGCCTGAGTCAAGTTAATTAAAACTACAGCAAAAGAAGTTAATTAGCAGCAAAAACTGGTCACTAATGAAGAAGATGGTTGGAATGAAAACCTGCAGCCACTGTGGCCCTCCTTTTACAGTGTTATAGGAGAGTTAAAACCATGATGAAAAGTTGTGAGGCAATTGTGTAAAGCTGGTGTCAAGCTACACGACTTTTCTAATGATTTTCAGCCGTAACATTTATTTAAATAATTAGAAAATCACAGCAACTTTAGGATGGTTACAGTGGGCAACCATGACTGTAACTTGCATAGGGTGACACTCCCAGCGACTCAATGTGCTAGTAATGTGTGACTCGCTGTGACAAAAATCTAATTAATTACCCAACGTGTAACAGAAACCTTGAGCAATTCCATGTCAAATCAACCAATGGTCCACACACCAGACTCAAAAAATTCTGAAAGTTACCCATCTTAGTCAGGAGACACCCTGTACATTTTTCTTGAGGTAAGATCCATACTTTTACGTAGGGGGTGGAGGGTTGTGTCTCGATTTTTATCTGACCTCATAGCAAGCAAGCTCAGACTTTGCATGCTGGTGCAAATATTGGTATAGTATGTGACGAAATTAAACCATTTGGTCCAGATGACCCTACATGGTCGAAGCAGCCCCATAAAATTTAGTTTAGTTTAGGTCTCAGAAATGTATATTTGTAACCAACACAGACTTTTGATTTTTTTGTATTCTACATTGTCTGTTCTTTCTCAACACACAAACCTTACTTTTCTTATTCAAATCTTTCCATCCTAAACATAGGCTGATTGCACCATGTGACAATAATTGTAATCATTGTTTTTAATTAGTAAGATATCAAAAATGTCAAAACTTTTTTCATATCAAATGACAGTATCCTATCTCGTGTTGCTGAAGAGAGAATACGATTCTCCATGGCCAAAAGAGTACCTGATACTCGAGAATACCAGTGTTACATCCCTAGAGAAGATGGCAGACTCAAAGTCAGTCAGGTGTCTGGTGAATACAGTCAATCGACTGGCCGAATATTTACCACAGAAGCAGCAGCTGAGATCCTGACGTCTCATGATCACACTCCTGATGGATCGGCTGCATCCCTTACATTAGACCAATGTCCTATTGGAGGCTATGTTGGGTGTATTTATGAAGAAAAATGTTGGATTGGTGTGATTCGTGACAAGAGTTAAGTGGAATAGGACATCCTCATGTTTCATGCATCCAAACTATCCTGTACAGTCTTTCCATTGGCCACCTAGGGGTGATATTTGTTGGGTACCTTTACAGTGTGTCATTGCACTGCTTATTGCACCTACAGCGGGCAGTGGGAGGCAGTACCATCTTGATCGTTAAGACAAAGATGCCCTACACTCGGCACTTCGATTGAAACAGAAATTAAATGGGTCACATTCGTGCTGCCACAATACTTAGATGTTAACATTATAACTTGTGTTGTATTTAATGACAAATCAAGAAGCTGTTGTTCATATGTTGTGCTTAATGTGCCTTTGGTGATTTACTTTTTTTGGTAACACTTTACATTATGTGTCCATAATTACACTGTAACTACTATGTAATTACCTGCATAAGTACAGTGTAACTATGAGTTATTACTCCGTACTTACTGTGTAATACAAAGTAACATTATAGTTAATTACTCAGTTGTCATTGTTATTCCACAGTTTATATAATTACAATGTAACAATTTATCACTGATCCAAAAACAAGTGTACTTACATAGTTACATTATATCTGTACTTTCAAAATGTAATAAAACATCAGGATATGTAACTACAACTATGTAACAGCACCTGCACCTGTTAAATCTGACATGCTCTCTGACTAGAAATTGTGTCAAGCCATGTAGTGTGACCCTGCTTCATTTTAGAGTAGTCCTGCTTTGATAGCTCAGTGGTTCAGGTGAATCTGCGTACATTCAAGGCTGTTTATCCAGCTACTCATTGTAAATCACACGCATATAATATTTATTAACTTGAATTGTGGTCTTCTTTTAGGTGCTTTTTTTAGGAATCTATTACTTTGTAGAGCCTTGCTTCAGGAGGTATGTGCACGTTTGTTTCAGTTTTTTCAATTTTTAATCTTTGAAAATGGTTTTAAGTTTTATTTTGTATTTTGTATCACCAGCATATACAGAGAATAAGGACATTATACAGTATGTACAAACTAATCGGACCAATAAAACACAAATACCTATTGTTAAATTGTGTGATTTATATTGTTAGAAGTCTAATGAACATGATCTTTTCAAATCAGTTAGAGATACAATTTAAAACTACAAGTAAAAATAGAAGTGACAGACAAAATGATAATTCAGAAAAGAATCGATACTCTCTCGATGATAGCAGTGTAGGCATACAGTGCTGTAGAGGCACTACCACCTTAGTAAATAGCAGCCACTGATGAAACTTCTAACTGAAGGCTTAGTTGTTACAGTTCAAGACTTCCATGTGGATTATTAACTTCAAGGCAAAAAAAAAGAAAGCCACAAAAATGACTGGCATTGCCAAGAGTTCAGTTACGGGGTTTTGCAACAGGGTGTTGGAAGAATTCAACTTTCTAATGGGCTTATATGATGTAAACAGTCTATTAATTGGTGGTCTTTATAAAATGCTGGAGTAAGTTGCACAGACCATTTAATATCAGAGAGGAAGGAAGTGTGGAGGATCTGACTGAGGGATAATGTGTTGAGGTGCATCTTCATAGCAGCATCATTAGTATGTCATGGTAAATTACAAATTCTCAAAACTGCTTTTCACTCTATGTTTATTTTTTTCTTTCTTTTTAACGTAGACCTGCTACTGCAAGTATTGAAGAAAATGAAGAAAGAGCGCCTTTACTTTCCAACCACATTTAATTTTTAAAACAATTGTGATATTATAGTTACATTTAGATAATTTATTTAGTTTTCTCTTTATTTTAATGTGATTGCGTTTCTGAACCAAGTAAGAATGAAAAAGACTGTTAAATAAGGACAAAGAAATATCTGAGTTTAGTAGGTCCCTACTATATGTAAAATGTTAAAAAGAATGAACCTGGTAAAAAATCATGCTCTCTGAAATGATGTGGAAAACAGAATTTTAAAAGCTGTCAATATAGCACAAGCATACTAAATAAGAATTCAAAGTATTATATAAATGTCGCTGAAAGGAAAAACAACAAACTAGCAAACAACTTTGAGTGTGATATTCTAAAAAGCTATCTGATTTGATCAAGACATTGTAAAACTTACATGCACGTAGTCTAAGGATCAGTATGTCCTGTGGAAGACTGAATATAAATAATGCAATGGAGAGCATTACTAACTGTTCTTAAGTATAGGAGAACTGCAGGATTTTACTAGAGTGCTCCATAATAATAATAATAATAATAATGTAAATAGGCATTTTTAATATATATATTTACTGTATATTTATAGGGATGGTACTGCTCAAGAATTATATATATTTTAGGCAGTGGTGCTTAAATTTAAAATGTGACATTGAGCTCATCCTTCATTCTGCTTAAGAATGCACAATGAATGACTTATCTAGTGCTGACATGTTTATTGAATTTATTTTTTTTTTTAATGTAAATCATTTTCTTACAACATCAGCTGCTATCTTAACTTTTCATAGCTGGAAAGAAAACATTTAATTACGGAAATGGACAAATGCCATTCCTAGTTCCATGACTGACTCAAGAAGGTAGTTTCTTGTCATATCATTTATGGATTTTTGGATCTGAAATATAGCAGTTATTAATTGTTATCATTAGGTTTTCCAAGACCAGTGCAGGAGGAGTTTTGTATGTTGTCAAATTTCTTCCTGTAAGCTCTGCTTATCACTGCCTGGTGAACACTCAACATATAG
Organism: Polypterus senegalus; assembly: GCF_016835505.1. Taxonomy (NCBI): domain Eukaryota; kingdom Metazoa; phylum Chordata; class Cladistia; order Polypteriformes; family Polypteridae; genus Polypterus; species Polypterus senegalus. The sequence goes on from NC_053156.1 coordinate 107,693,348, forward strand.
TCATGTCCGAGGATGTCCATAACATACTTCTCAATGCTTATAATAAGAAGCACATAAATGCCATGGGCTGGTGACCACAACAGACTGCTGTCCAAAAGATGTTTTGTCATGTGTGATCAATAATCTGCATCTAGATATTCATGCAAGTCCCTGTCATGTGAATGTTCGTAATCTCACAAATTAGCATCATGTTACCTCAGAGTAGCTCACAGTTCCTAATGTGAACTGAGCACCCAAGTCAGCCTCTTATCCGTGAGTCACGACCATCATCTCCCAGCATTCTGAGAAGCTATCGGATGTTTCTTCTTATATACAGGTGCACAATAACTTTGCTGTTACAACACAAAAACTAAACTTCGCTGTTTACTTATTAAACATATTATTCTTATGTAGTGCCTTACTGTCTATACAAGTCAGCTTAATGAAAATTAGACAATATTATGGTGCATTTATATTTGTATTTAAAAGTTAACTATTTATGTAAAGGATAATGGAAAATATCAGTCTTTTAACTAAAGTTTTATACTAAAATATGTTTACATTTGAAATTTCTGAAGCAAAGGTTCTCTTTTTAGTGTACACCATATTAGAACATTTTGATATTGTGGTGTTAAGTAAGAGTGCTGCAGATATGTAGCAGGTCCAGAAATTACATGCTAGTTTGACAGTTCTGTGTAACCCAAAGTTGAAGCTGCTATTAAACTGAGCCTGATATATGAGTCAATATAGCATTATTTGATCTGTGTGTATTGTAACAGATCGGCTGTATGCCCATCGCAGCTCCATCCCCTATCGTCTCGAACCTCCAAGCCCAACTGTGATGTCGCAAAAAGATTCACTTGAAGCCTCATAAGAGGGTCTGGAAAGTGCAGCTCAGCAGGAGGCTGGTGTGGCAGGCAGTAACACACAGTAGAATTGCCCATAACCTGGACACAAAGTACCATTTTAAATAGTAAAATTTTGCAATGAAAGAATTCACATGTTTAGAAGTCAAAAGATTATGCAGTACGGAAGGAGCGCACTGCCACATTGCTTTCCTCATGTATTTCCAAGCAGATAGTGGAAATAAGGTGGCACTGCTAGAAGCTGCTCTATCGTCAGAAATGCGTCAGGACTTGGCAGACGATGTGTTCAAGTTAAAACACATATGGGCCAAGTTGCCTTTTACAAGTATGAGAGGACACCACAGATCCTTAAAGCCGCACAATTCACATTTATGGACCTGCTACACATACTGTATATTTGGCTTTTTTTTTTTTAACTCATCTTATGCACTTTCACTTTTTGTTGTTTATTCAATTTCTTCATTATTTATCTCAAAGCACAGTTTTAGTAGGACATTAATGACAAAGTCTACAAAATATGAAATAAAAATGAAGTACTAAGTAGAAGTATAAGGTCTGCCTCAGTTATAATTTCTATTGAGAGTAATGCACTTAACTCAATGTGTAACATTATTTAATCTTTTAAAGATTAGCCTATGTATATTGTGAATATAAATGGAGACTCATTCCATATGAAATGCATTTTTTTGTTTTTTGATTTCTATTCATTTGTATTTTCACTTGATATAAACTGATTTTTTCCTATCTAATGCCTGGCATAAGTTTTAAATACATTTTTAGAAAATTATTGGAATAATAATCATATTTGGAAATAACTAAAATAAAAAAAAAAACAGTCACTTCGAATGTTGAATCTCCTTCACTGTGATTTGTGTACATATTCTGCTGAGATCTGCTGGGGTGTCCAGGGCAGACCTCTGGAGCTCTGGCTTCTTGTCACCAATGGGGTAAATGGGAAAATTTGAAATCAGGTAGGTACAAAATGTCAATTATGGGTAATGTGGACCAGTCAGTACAGTGTTGGACTGAAAACTACAAGGCTTTAAGTTCACTCCTCACTATAAAGTCTCTCCGCATCCATGAGTGAGTCAGTTAACCTGCAATTTGGAAGAGGGTGAAGTTGATATATAACCACTAAACAGATGGATTTGAATAAAACGTGTGTCACAAAACAGATGGGTATGCTTGGATTAATTAGTTCTGTGACTACTCTGGGAGGCAATAAAATATAGGTCTCTTTGGAAGTAAAGCAGGCGTCTCGACCAAGTAGGCTCTGTTACTCCCTTTTTAATATGAATTTTCCAATCCAATGGGATTGCCCCAGGCATATGTGGGGAGCCACCCAATTCCCTGTGTTGGTCCCGTTCTGGTGGGAGAGAAGGTCATCACAATGCAGGGTTGAGTTGCAGAGACTAAACCTTTGTGTGAATACAGACATTTAGTGTGTTCTTTTGTAGGGACCATGGATTTAATATTTAAAGGGATACCATCTTCTGGTCTTACGTGGAGGCTTCAACAGTTATGAATATGACAGAGATGCCTGAAGGGAATGGCTTATCTAATCTGAATTTGAATGGAAACATGTTATTGGACTTCTGTTTTAGTTGTTTATTAACTCTAGCGAATACCAAGGCTAAATCTAAGATTGCTCCTAAAATTATTGGAGTAGCTGTAAGCTCAGAACAGTTGGGCAAATTAATGCGCTAAACCTTCAAGTAATTGCCAGGTGGGGGCGATGTAGGATTAGGCATATGAAGGCATCTGCTGACAAATCCAGGAAGTTCTAAACAGGGAGTGGAGATGTCCTTCCAATCATCGTCATTATCATCATATGTTGTCACGCCACTGCCGTATCCAGGTATGAATGGCGTCATTAGCATCCTTAAGATCTTCATCAGAACATGTAGGGCCTCGGGAACATTCATGGAGAATGTGGTCAATTGTTTGGGTGGGCTCACCACAGGGACATTCAGCTCTTGTTGTAAGGCCCCATCTAAATAGGTTGTCCCTTGTTTTGCCCACCTTTGACCTAGCTCAGTTAAGCGCGACCCAATCTTTCCTAGAGAGGGATGTTCCATTGGGTAGATGCTCTTGAGGTGTAGGAAGAGCTTCATTGGGAGGGCTACAGTCAGTTTCTCGCCACCTCTCCAGTCTATGTTTTGTGGACTGCTTTGGGTTAAGGGGTACCACTGTGGCGAAACTCAGACGAGAAGGTAGTCGGCGATTTACCTCCTGTTGATGGTGAATTGGGTGGCTGGAGTTCATCAGTTGCTTGAACCTTTCTACTCTTGAACTACTTTCTCGTCGTATATGGGAAGGTGCGATCCCGGCCAACCTGTATAAATGGATAGTAGAGAGGTAAGTTCAAGATAAGACCAGAAATTCCAGCATGTTGGTGGAGGATAGAGAGTCTGAATAAAAGCCATTCATGGCCTTAGTAGTGGTATCAGCTGGAAAACTTATGGTGATAACCCTTGAATCTATTCCGCAGACACTGATTTTGAGAGAAGATGAGACATTATACTGTAGAAACAGGCTTTTGTGCAGTGTTAGCAGTAACATCTCAAATTCAGTGAAGTTTACGGTCCTATGTAGATGGTACAATGAAATGGTTGCTTGTAGCTCCAGATTTGATAGAGAACTCCAACCAGTCTATGGAGTTGGTACACAACACCTTCAAGTCTAACTCTCCAACTCCTCGATTTATGATACCACTGACTCTGACTCCCCATAGACTCGTATATTTACTGTGTTGATTGAAATCACATAACATTCTTGACTAATTCTCAAGTTTTGCTCAGCACTGTATGTAGCCTCAAGTGAGAGGCACTTTTTCAGAAGTAGGAAGTGATTAAGTGGTGTCCTTCAACGATTAGTGCTGGTCCCGCTACTGTTTCTAAAGTGACTTGGATAAGAATATAAATAACAAACGGGTTACATTTTCAGATGAAACTAAACTAGGTACAGTAAAAGTGCAGATAATGTAGAATCAACTGAATCACTGCAGAGGGACTTGGGCAGCATACAGGCGTGTGCAGACCTGGGACAGATGAAATTTAATGTAAGCAAATGTAAATTACCATGTGTGGGAAGTAAAAATGTTAGATCTGACACAATGGGGCTTGAAACCTAAACATAAAACTAAAACACGTGTGGGTCTGTCTACACTTGACTATAAATTTGAATTGGAGCTAGCGGACATTTCTTTTACATAAATTAGATGTTCATGTTTAACAGACAGTCATACTTTGTACTATTGAGATGATGAAACTGCTGTACCCTTTGGTCTCCTCTTGTACCAATTAGTTTGTAAAAATTTGTGACCACTGTAAAAATTTGTGACCACTGACTTCTCGCACTGGCTGCTCTCCCCACCACAGCTTAGATTCTCAGCAGCATACAGACAGGAAGTGTGCAGAAGCGTGATGGAGCTTACGTATTCATATCTCGACTTCTAAAACTGCCAAGAAAGTCTTAGTGTTTGTGTTGGAAGCAATAGGGCATTTGGCATCTAGCCATTTCTTAACTTATCCCTCACCCTGTTGTGTTATGTTATGTGGCAGAATATGCCACTCTGCAGAAGCTAAATCTAGAATCCATGCATTTAAGTTGTGTTTTTCTTTTGCTCTTAACCTTTGCGACCACCGGGGGGTGCCCAGCTCCCCAAACACTCGACACAACAGACATAATTCATAAGTCCAGCACAACACACACTTATTTTGGATGTGGGAAACGTTTCCCAAGTCTCCCACCTGCACAGTACAGTATAAAACACAAGCATAGTCAATAAAACAGCACTTTGTCTCTTCTCTGTCTCTGTCTGTCCTTCTGCCTTTGCTTCATCCTCTTCCTCCCGACTCTGGCTTCTCGAGTGAAGTGAGGTTGTCCCTTTTATGCCGCACCTGGGAGCACTTCAGGTGGGCCTTCAGCATTATCTAGAATTACTCTCAGGTGTGGTGGAAACCCAAAGTAGGGCTCTGCAGCTCCCCACGGAACCCAACAGGGCTGTGTGAAACTCCAACTCCCATGGAGCCCTGCGGGAATCTGAGGCACTGCTGCAAACCACGGGGACTGCCATCTAGCTCTCTGGGGGAGGCAGTGTCCTGTGCACATCTGCTCCCCTGGTCCTTCCAGTGTATCAGCCTCCCAGCTGTCCATCACACCTTTAAATAGGGAAGCTTATGTAATTCAAATGTAAAAGAATGGACAAAGAGTTGTAGTTCTTTCCCCTGGAGACGTTGAAATGGCTCAGTGACTAGGTGTTCATTGGTGGGTAGGAGTGCTAAGAAGTAGAAGGATTGTAAAACTGACTTTTTGCATTTTAGTGGAAGAGGGAATGGGTTAAAAAATGAGTCCGAGAAGTAGGAGGACCACCTTACCATTATTAGTATGTCCTTGTCGTGATTGAACTGTGGTGTCTGTACCCCTACTAAGGAAAGGATTTCTCCTAAATACACCCCACAGGGCCGATCAGTGCAATGAAGGATCTCAGGGTGAACACAACAGCTGAACGAGTGCTGTTAAAGATGACTTGACTAGAAGGCAATGACTAAGCAAAAAGAACTTTTTAATGAACTGGTTAAAATTATGTTGATCTCTTTTGTAAGTAGCTTTGTATAACAGCAACTTTTAAGTAAATGTGAGATTTTGAAGAATTTGGCATTTAATTCCATAAATAAAACAAATGCTAAAAACACAAATGCCCATTCAATCCAGCACACTCTCCCTTTCTGTAGATATGAAATGTTGAGTGAAGCAATTGGGAGAAATGTGCCAAGCATGATCAAGGCTGCCCTTTGCTGTCTAAGACCTTTAGCTGGCCTCACTGTTGTTTGTCTCTGCACCATTTATTCTCTCTTAGCAGCTGCTGTCTTTATCTTTTAGTTTCACCACATCACATGCAATCTCAATTATTCAAAACTCTCTTTGATCTTTATAGACTCACTCCTCCCAATTCTTTATCGAAATATACAATGTCATCACTTTTGTGTCCATGGAAAGTTCAGAGATTCAAAATACATTGAAACGCTCAGGTAGGAAGTATGGATGCATTTGGCATAAAAGCCAGTATCGGAATATCAGCTTGCATAACCAATGAAAAGCTAGCCAAATAATGAAAGCATTTTTTAAATTGATGCAATGATGGCAAAATAAATTGGCAATCAGGAAATAGTTTTTTTCTTTCATTTTTATATGCATTTTTGTTGTTAGCAGCAGATCTTCTAACTCCCATAAGCTGTGAGGTGGCGCCGCTGAAGATCAGACATTGCTTCAACAAAGGCCACACATGTCCATCTGGATTGAGATCTTAAGAATTTGGAGGACTGGGCAACACCTTGTACTCATCGTGTTCCTCAAATCATTCCCAAACAATTAGTGAAGTGTGGAAAGATGCATCCTGTGGGGAATACCATTGCCATGAAGGACTGTACCTGATCTGCAATGATGTTAAGGTAGGTGATACTATCCACATCCATCTGAATTCAGTGTGCTGTGTATTGTGACATAGTATCCTCTATGGTATGTTGCTACTGGAGCCTCCTCCTGAAGCCAGGCCTGGGCCGAAATTGCAACGTGGGCCTGCCTCCTGCAGGAGGAATAGGGGCCGGATGTGATGTGATGTGATCTGGGCAGCAGTTGAAGGCAGAGGAGTTGGTGGACTGGACCCCAGACACACAAAGTGACTCTTGGGACGTGGAATGTCATCTCTTTTAGGGAGAAGGAGCCAGAATTGGTAGGTAAGGTGGAGAGCTACCAACTAGATACCGTATTGTTAGGCTCACATCCAGCCACTCTCTTGGTTCTGGAACCAAACCCCCCGAAAGAGGCTGTACTCTGTACCCTTTACTGTGCAGTTGCCAGGGGGAGAAGGAGCCTCTGGAATGGAGTACTCGCAATAATGGCTTCTGTAAGTAGTTTTCTGTCGTCCAGCACTGGGTATCATCCAAGCATTTGGTCATCCGTGATAATCCTAGATGCATTTTGGAGAGCTCTGGAAATGGATCTGAGTGTCATTGGCAAAGCCATCAAGAGATAAAGTACATTGTGTTGATGCAAAATTTCAGTCAGGAGTAGCATGGAAATCCACAAAAGAGTTTGACCAAATACTGACACCAGAGGAACCACCCGGAGAGGAGACAAAATAAGGAGTTTAGCAATGTTTACCAAAGGCTATGTATGCTGTCTCTTCAGTAACCATTCCAATGTGGTAGGAGAAATTCCATGATTGTTGCGGCGCCATGGTAAGATGCCACAGCTGACAATGTTGAAAATACCAGTCAGGTAAAGCAGTGAGGTCTTCACCCATAAGGAGGTCATTCAACTCTAAATAGTGCTGTCTCAGTACTGGGCAATGCTCAAAAACCAGACAAAACCATAAAATAAAAAAAACTTGATTTGAGATGAGATGGCAGTTACAAAGCAACGGTCTTCTCAAGCACCTTAAATACAAAAGGAAGGTTGGAAATGTACTGATAAATGGGTAGTACGACAAAATACAGGTAAGAAGATTTCAGCATTGGTTTCACAACAGCATGCTTGAAAGCAACACTTGGTATAAGCTGGTAGACTTAGGCACATTAAGGGGACACCAACACCAGTATGTCGCATGCCCTTTTAAACACATCACCACCTTAAGTCACCTGCCCACATGGTTTCTTCTCAAATTCTGATCACATGCAGGCTTTACACAGGAGACACCCAGCCAGGTCCAAGCACTGTGAAGTAGTAACACCAGCTTGTGAGCCTTTAGATAGATAGATAGATACTTTATTAATCCCAAGGGGAAATTCACATAATCCAGCAGCAGTATACTGATACAAAGAAACAATATTAAATTAAACAGTAATAAAAATGAAAAGAATTAAAGTAAAATTAATGTTCGCATTTACTCCCCCGGGTGGAATTGAAGAGTCGCATAGTGTGGGGGAGGAACGATCTCCTCAGTCTGTCAGTGGAACAGGACAGTGACAAAAGTCTGTCACTGAAGCTACTCCTCTGCCTGGAGATGACACTGTTAAGTGGATGCAGTGGATTATTCATGATTGACAGGAGTTTGCTTAATGCCCGTCGCTCTGCCACAGATGTTAAACTGTCCAACTTTAATCCTACAATAGAGCCTGCCTTCTTAACAAGTTTGTCCTGGCGTGAGGCGTCTTTCATCTTTATGCTGCCACCCCAGCACACCACCGCGTAGAAGAGGGCACTCGCCACAACCGTCTGGTAGAACATCTGCAGCATCTTACTGCAGATGTTGAAGGATGCCAACCTTCTCAGAAAGTATAGTCTGCTCTGAGCTTTCTTACATAGAGCATCAGTATTGGCAGTCCAGTCCAATTTGTCATCCAGCTGCACTCCCAGATATTTATAGGTCTGCACCCTCAGCACACAGTTACCTCTGATGATCACAGGGTCCATGAGGGGCCTGGGCCTCCTAAAATCCACCACCAGCTCCTTGGTCTTGCTGGTGTTAAGGTGTAAGTGGTTTGAGTCGCACCATTTAACAAAGTCTTTGATTAACTTTCTGTACTCCTCCTCCTGCCCACTGATAGCAGTGTCATCAGCGAACTTTTGCACGTGGCAGGACTCCGAGTCATATTGGAAGTCTGATGTATATAGATTGAACAGGACCGGAGAAAGTACAGTCCCCTGCGGTGCCCCTGTATTGCTGCACACAATGTCAGACCTGCAGTTCCCAAGACGCACATATTGAGGTCTGTCTGTAAGATAGTCCACAGTCCATGCCACAAGGTGTGAATCTACTCCCATCTCAGTCAGCTTATCCCTAAGGAGCAGAGGTTGGATGGTGTTGCCTTTCAAGGGCATCATTTATTTGCTTCATTTTTGGATTTGACATAGTGCATGTGAATCTGTTGTAGAGTTTACATGGGCTTTCCTATTAGTTTATCCTCACTTTCTATAGGGGTGTTCATTACTCATTTACCTCATTCTAACCTTGGAAAATCGAGCTGCTAGTTTCTCCAAAATGAGGCAAACCTCACGTGTTGAAACTTTAAGCCATATTTAGTTAACCCTTAAGTTGCCTTTAGTCATTTGCCTTATGTTTTAATAATTTATTGTAACAATTTCATGTAAGTATATACTTGTAATAATTTGTAAAAGATTATATATAAACCAGTAACAGTGGACTGCACAATAACATGCAGTGAACACACTTGACTTGAGCATTCATAGTTTTCATACTCTTTCTCTGTATGTTTAGCATTCGTTTACTCAGAGGTTGATACTCTTGCTGCTTCCTGTGCAGCTCTTCTTTTCTCCACCTTAGCGGTCCACAGCTTCCCTTCTTCCGTTGGCTAGAACTGAAGTCTTCAATCTGCCTCAACGATGATTTAAGATATGAAGAGGTAGGGGAAGTGACAGCGAAGGTGGTAGAGAATGAGAACAGTGCACGTATGAATGCGCTGCATGGCTGCCCTGCTGGCCGCTGCCGAGAGTTGATTCTACAATAAAATAAAATAAAAGTCATCACCCCAAAAGCGGACAGTAGAGGTTGCGCAGTATATGTGTACCAAATTTCAGTTCAGTAGTTCAAACGGTTTGCGAACTACAGGTGATTTAAAATCCTGGATAGACAAACTGACAGCCACGATAGCATATTCTATAAGAAGATTAACTGAAAATTACATATTATCTAAATGACTCTAAAATAAAAACACAGTAAAATAAAACACACAAATTAAATATTGGGAATCGTATTTAGCATTCTGTAAAAGTACAATTTTCCAACAGCATTGCAATAACCTAATTCTAAATAATAAACATGACAAGCAAGTCGCACATAAAGTTAGTAATGAATGAAACAGCAAATTTTCATTTCATATACAGTTTTGGTAAATGGATGCTAAGATTTGCTTTTCGCGAAATTCACTTAAGAATTTTTTTTGCGCGTGGAGAACAAGGCAATATAATGAACTCATCATTGTCTACATCCAGATAGTGTACAGAATTCATTATGAAGTATAATAGGATGTTAGGCCATGCAGTGCCTATAAAACAGATTGACCCCCTCGGAAGATGTTGTACAACATTGAAACTCGGCGCATTTTGACGCTGATCAACAGAGAAAGACTCTTTAATATCAAAGTGAAAAAAAGATTTCCACAAAGTGGTCTAAATGTTGCAGCCCACCTACAGGTGCAGATGTGCTGCTAGTAGTCAGGACTTACCTGGGGCTTCATGCAGAACACCATGCGTAGAATTCACACTAAGACATGGCATACGGACAAAAGTGTAAATGCACAAAAAAATCCAGATGCATAAATCTGTGCATTCACCAACTCCATAAATCCCTGTCAGCATGAAATCCACTGCCCTACCCCAACTCCTCCCAGAATTACTCCTCTTTGAAAATGCAAATCGATATAAATACCCCAGCTCAGCGTACTGTGAAAAGGCAATGGCAAAAGCACGGGGGGAAATAGAAGAATTTCAGTGAATGTCAAGTGGAGGCAAAGAAAAACATACTATTTGTTGGTTTAAACAATGGTGTAAACAACAAAAGGAAGTTGATCGAGTGACATAGAGTGTCGGAGAAACTTGAAAGCTCAAGTTCACAAAGTCACACAGTGCCAAAATAAGAAAGAAGTTGTCGGATATCAAAGCCGCTGTGAAAAGACGAGTCATAGCCCACCGTCTGAGTGTCATATGAAAGCTTATTAGGGTACAGAGGAAAAAAAAATAGGCATACATTGAGAAAAAAACATGAAATGTCAACTTTAATCTCGAAATTTCCACTTTAATCACGTAGTTTGTTTTGTCTTTAAAGTAGAACATCATAAACTTCATCTTTAAATCGTTTAATTTACTAGTTTCTCAAATCACATCGTAACTAAAGTAGCACATTAAATGCTTTGTTTTGTACAGTATGTGTTCTTCTATGTGCTCTATGTGTTTGAATCACTATGTGCTTCTTAAACTGGCTTTCTCTTCCTCAGACTGGACACAGAATCCATTATATTCGTGATATTACAGCTCTCTGAATAATTTAAATGCTGAGATGTATACAGTACTTGATATTTTCATGATTATAGGAGTTAAAGCATGTTATTAAACGTGCAACCTTCAATGAAATAATTTATTGTAGCAGTACTGTCTCTTTCAAACGTACTAACCTCCAATTCCTGTCCTTCCTTTTCTTTCTCCAAGTAACCAATCGCCACACAATCAGCTATGTAATAGATGCTAAGCCATCTGTAAGCTTAGAACGCCGATTCTTCAAAACTTTTAAGGAACATTGAAATATCTTCGTAGTACATGTTTAATTATTCTATCCATCTATCCTTCCAGTGTCATGTGAGCCCCAGCAAGAATACAGCACGTGGCAGGAACAATCCCTGAACTAGCTAGCGCTGCGACACAGAGTCCTCACATGTTTAATTATTAACAATTTAGATTATTTAAACGATGTTAACATTTTATCTGTATAATGTAATACACATATTTTTCTGCATTTCATCTTAAAAATGATTTCATCATCATATGTAAATACTGTACATGTTTTATAAAGTGACTCAGGTTGTGCAATATTATAAATGTATTACAAGTTTACAGTGAGGTAATTGTACTAATAAGTACAAACAGTTCTACAAGGAACACTTGATGGACTGATTTGAGTGGGTTTATAGTCCTTGGGATGAAACTGTTTCTGAACCGCGATGTCACTACAAGAAACCTCTGAAGCATTTGCCGTATGAGAGCAGTTCAATAGACAGCATGGCTAAGGCAGCGTGTGCTTGATGCTGTATACCAATAATTCTCTTTCCAATCAACGGCTGTAGAGCTGTGACTCCACACTAAGATACAGTGGGATAAATACTCGGTGAACTGACACTAACAGCGCTAAAGTAGCTATGGTATTTGAAATAGTTTGGCCATTCCGTGGACCATTATATTGTTACAGATTAATTACAATCAGATGCCTTAAAATAATAAACAATATGTGGTTAATTTCAGTGTATTTATAAAGCCACATCAGGAATGTGCATCTAATAAAGAAAAAGAAACCACACTTGAACAAAAGCACTGCTTTGATGCTGGGTGCCGCCAGTTTGCAAAAACCAAGCGGAGAACTTGTGTACACCAAGGATTTAGCTGGCATGAAAATGTGCGTTGCTTTACGCCAAGTTTAGGCTTTATACATCACGATTTGAGCATGGAAACTGGCTTACGCAACATTATTGTGTGTACGCACCTTTTATACAGGCCCCTGGACCGCAGATGACCACAAAAGACAGTCAGATATGTCAAGATGTTATTAAAAGAACTTGATATTTTATTTATAACAATCCTTTGTATTTTTTTCTCAGGGTGTGAAAATATATACATGGGGAAGAAAGTTCCAGTCCTGGGTATGACGTTAAACTGCATCTGGTCCCGCAAACGGTCCTCCAACTTGCAGAGAAAACCTTGGTATTGGGGCCAGGATTGGCACTCCAGCCATTGTGAAAACTTCACGCAGCCCCAAAATGGCAGACATGATTCATTTCTACTCTCCACAGTGGTGGCTCTGCTACAGCCGCCCATAGGAGGGTTCCTGCATTATGATGGGGATGGGGAAAAGCCCTCGGGAGCCTCGTTCCCAGAAGAGTCGAAACCGCGGAGATCCAATGTGGTCAGGCCTGTTGGAGATCAGAACTGGTGTGGTTACTGAGGTGTCGCCCACTCCAAAACAGCACTAGGGTCCTAATTTGAGGCGTCCCATCTGGGTAGGCATGTGATCTGCTGGGCTGGCTACTTTGAGCAGCTGTTTAAAGCTGATCCTCCAGCTAAGACGTTGGATATCTCTGGGTCCACAGTTCTTGAGGCTGATCCTCCAATTAGCTGTGAACCACCCAGTCTCACTGAGATTACACAGGTGGTGAACCAGCTGGGGGTAGGGAAGGCTACAGGGATCTGTGATAGCTGGGGTGAATTGCTCCAGGTTGGTGGTAAGGCTGTCCTGGCATTGCAAGCAATCTTTGCTTCCATTTGGGAGACTGGCATCATCCCAACTGACTGGAAAACGAGACTTGTCGTCCCTATCTGGACAGGGGAGGATGATCGCCTGGATTGTGGCAATTACACAGGGATAACACTGCTCTCAGTGCCAGGTAAACTCATTGCTAAGGTTATCATCAACAGGATCCATGATCACTAGCTCACCTACCAGCGACCGGAACAGTCTGGTTTTACACCTAAGAAGTCTACCATCAACCGCATCCTGGCACTGAGGGTTCTCATGGAGCTCAAGCGCGAATATCAGCAGAGTTTCTTTGCAATTTTTGTTGATTTTTGTAAAGCGTTGATCGAGCTGCCCTGTGGGACATCCTGAGACTTTGTGGGATCCCCCGAAGTTGCTGGATATCATGGCTGGCCTGCACACTGGTACTGTGAGTGCTGCGTAGAATGGAGGCAGAACCTCTGCAATTTTCCCAGTTGATTCTGGGGCTCATTGAGGGGGGTGTTCTTGTTCCTACTCTGTTTAGTGCTTGCAAGGACTGGGTGTTGGGCAAGGTCGTGGGGTCCAGCGGCTGTGGGGTATCTGTTGGTGAGGAAAGATTCACAGATCTTGACTTTGCTGACGATGATGTGAGTCAAAGGAAGCTCTGATCGGGGCTCTTGAGAGACTGAGCAAGGAGTCTGAGTGTCCTGAATAAAAAACAAGATCTAGGCCTTTAATGACCTCTTTGGCACAGCCATCAGCAAGTGTGTCTGTGTGCAGAGAGAGTGTCAACCTTATTGAGAGGTTTATTTACAGCTGCAGCGACATTATTGTTTCTGGCGACTCTTACTATTAAGTTAGGAAATGGATTGGGAGAGAATGGGGGTCATATGTTCGCTGGAAAGGGGTGTGTGGCGCTCTCGATATCTTTGCAAAAAGACGAAGGTCCAAGTCTTCAGAGTCCTGGTGCTTCTTGTTTTGCTATATGGTTGCGAGACATGGACGCTATCCAGTGACCTGAGACAAAGACTGGACTCCTTTGGTACTGTGTCTCTTTCGAAGAATCCTTGGGTACTGTTGGTTTGATTTTGTGTCCAATGAGTGGTTGCTCATGGAGTCCCGCATGAGGCACATTGCCTGCATTGTGAGGGAGCGTCAGTTACGGCACTAGGGCCATGTGGTGTGATTCCCCAAGGGTGATCCGGCCCGCAGTATCCTCATTGCTGAGTACCCGAAAGAACGCCCATATACTGTAACACCTGGCTGCGGCAAACAGATGGTCATTTCTGGGGGTGGTACTGGACCGAGTGTCTGCCAGGGTATTGCAAATTAGGATCCTGAGCTATTTCATCGTGTGGTGGGTACAGCAATGTACTGTACCAGTGCATACTCCCCAACCTGACCTGATAAAATAAAAAAGAGTCTCTGAAACACTGAATATGCATTGAAAATAAATTAAAAACACAAACAACTTGGGTGCAAGAATCCCTTAAAATATCAAGGCTGATTGCATTAAATGCTATTTACGAAAACAAAATCCTTTCAGGATCTGGCACAGCCTAGAAACAAATATAAAACTCCTTTAAGGAAAAAAGAAAAACCCGAGCAAACATTGGCTAATAGGAGTCAATATTAAGCTCTCAAAGTCTCCCCAGTAGGGTGACACCAATAACTGTTCAAGGAGTGGAGTTAATGTCACCTGAAACAGCACACCAACTTTAAAAGAAAAGTTTAAAATAAGACAACTACAGTTCCTTGAAACTACAAATAAACTAATACAAACAAAACTGAAAATCAACAAAATTACTGACAACCTTACAACAAAAATAAACAAAAGTAACTTTGTGTCCCCCACGAATTCAACAGTCTGTGTTTCAACGCGTGTGCCAGACCAGCTGCATTCAAAGTTGCGAGGTGGTCTCACATGCACTAACACAGTGGGTCTCAATCTGTGGGGCGGACCCTCGTAAGGGAGCACGAAGATGTGAAAAAAAGAAAACAAGAATCGAAAATATGAAAAATTCATCTATTAAAACCAAAACAAATTAACTTAAACTACATGCTGATACTAGAAAAATAAATATAGAGTTAGATAAATGTCGATAAAAGTTAAGTAGGTATAATAAAATATGCATCTATGATATATCATAAATTAAAAAAGAACAAATTGGTATTAGTGTTATTTCAAAAAAACGTTAGGGGGCGCAACTAAAACTGTTATGAAAACTCGAAAATACGTAAAGGCTGAGAAACACTGCAGTAACAACTGGAAGGCGGCAGCCTGATAACAGGACAGAGAACTGTGAGGAACAAGAACCTAATCTTACAGTAAAATTTGCTTTCTTTTTAGTGCATAACTAGGGGGCTTCGCCCCCTGCTCACTTCACTCGCCAACTCCCAGGCGTCTCTGCCACTCGCGTATGTGGATTTCACTTTCACCAAACAACAAATTTTTTAATTCTCGCAAATACGCCTCTTCATTGGGAAGAGACACTACTTTTCCCTGATGGTAACACAAATTAGACGATCTACAAGTCTCCGACTTAAAGTTTACATCTGAACAATACATTCAGTCTTTTTTCGCTGTTCCATTATTTCACCGAGTAATAATTTCCATTTTTTTGTGCTAATGCGATCCTTACTATTGTTTTTTTGAGACTTTTTTATTATCTCTAACCTGCTCTGCATTGTATCGTGCCAACATTTTTGAACCTCTTTACGACGTTCTACTTTGTCTTCTACTCTTTGTCTTTTATTTCCAGCCCTGGGTGTGGTTAAATCTCTTGGCACATAAGTCTTGTTTCACGGGACTGGAAAGTATCTCTCTGAAAAAGTCACGTCTCATCCCAAGCTAAAAAGTCTCGTCTCATCCCAGGATTCTTTATATAATAGAGAGAAATACTTCTGCTTCAAATCCCTACGGGTCACCATCAGTACAAGAAAGCAGGCGAGCATACGCACTGCAGGGCGTCAGCGGCTCAGTGAGGCATACAGCCTCACACTAACTAATTACAAACTTAGAACACAAAGTATCTGATTGTGTAAGTATTCACCACTGCAGTGTGATGATACACCTTAACCATCACTGGGGCAGCCATTTTAGGAAATGTCCAAGTCACTGAATATCTCGTGGTGTTCAGTTATAGTAAATCATGAAAAAGAGAACAGCTGTGAACCGACATGTTCTGAGATATTTCAGGTAAAGAAGACAGAAGTTTTGAGGCAAGTTCATTCTGCTCATCAGTCATAGCACCAGAGAGCGGCAGTGTGATGCATTTGGATTAGCAGCTGTAAGGAAGAATTTCAGTGTGCTCAGTCCACATGACGGTAATAACTCTGATAACCTACAGAACAATAAAAGGAAAATATTTATTTTTGATGACTAACTTTTTTTGGTGTAAGAAAAGTATTTTGACTTTAATCTTTTGGTTGATTTTAACATTTTAGGCAATCCATCCATCCATCCATTATCCAACCCGCTATATCCTAACTACAGGGTCACGGGGGTCTGCTGGAGCCAACACAGGGCGCAGGGGAGGAAACAAACCGCAGATTTTAGGCAATCCCATAATATCATTTGACAGTTGTTAGAGTGGTGTGTGTGCTTTAAATTTCTGGGTTTGCTTTCTCTAAATTTCATCGTTCAGGTTCTCTGAAGATATTTACTCAATGATCAAACCTAATATTACATTGGAGCACCTGGACTTGTGTAACACCTATGTGAGGGTCTTGTTTGTGGATTTCTGCTCACCTTCACTACCATTGTTCTGGAGTTGCTTCAGGATTAACTAATTCAGTTAGGTGTACCCTATGGTGTCTGCCAGTGGATTATGAGTTTCTTGATAGGTAGGAAGCAGTGTGTTGGACTGGGCCCTTGTATGTTGGATCCAATGTCAATGAGCAGAGCCACCACCCCTAACCATCCAAACATCACCATTGCTGTGTTCATTCACCCCTCCTGTTTTCATGTTATATAAATGACTGTAGATCCATGGACACATCTGTAAAAATCTTAAAGTTTGAAGTTGACACAGCTGTAGTGAGTCTCATTTCCAATAATACCATGTTCCTATCAAAGAGAGGTGGGCCATCATGTAGAGTGGTGTTCTTGTAACAATTTGAAGGTCAATGCTATTAAGACATTGTCTTGGTAGAGTGATATAATATTACTCTACTTTCCCCTTGTGTATCCTTTATTGATTAGCTCTTGTCAGAATGCCTCCAATCTCACAGATGTACAAGGTATTGTACTTTATAATTTCTCCCCACCTTCCCTTCTACATCTATAACCTCAGGCAATTACGCAGAGTAAAAGACAAGCAGGAGTTAAGTTACACTTTAAATAATGCATTATTGATAATATTCATAAATAATAACAATAAACAAAATATTGGCAACCATACAACCTGATAAGTGCTGATATGTAGTTTCAGGCAGCGCACAAACTTGAATGTCTCTAGTTAGGTCATCATTTTATAGCTTTCTGCAGGACAGGCCGCAAGCCTGTCTCAATATGGCTACTGAGTTGTGCTTCTCAATGTGGGCCTCATTTCAATTCATGATGTGTGAGATGCTGGTGAGAGAGAGAGGGAGGGAGGGGTGAAAGAACCATATTTATGCTTTCTTTGTCCAAATCCTTACACCAATAGGGCGTCGTGCTACAGAATGGCCTCTGATTCAAACCAATCGCAAATAGCCATACTTCAGACCAATGGGGCACACAATACCTTTCACACCTGCCCCCAAAACCATTTGCTGAGCTGATGCTTTCCGGCTAGGTAGGCTGGCTTTCCTGTGAGAGAGTCCTGCAGAAAATCACTAGACAGACTGATTTTAGGCACTACTCCCGATCCTGTCATAAACTTACTAAGAATCAGTCCTAATGACTCGGGAGGGTTCTTAAACATCAAACCATTGCTGTTCTTATCAATGATATAACACTAATATTACATTGCTTTGTCTAAGTTATAAATAAAGACATACAAAATATTTAGCAACTTATACTGTATACCAAATTTCACACCACAACAGACAGTGGGAATAAGGACCGATTTCCACCGACATGTCACTAACTGTCCACCTTTGCACATGAATGGCCAGACTGTGTATGTGGTTCAATCATTTAAACTCCTGGGGACTACTTTCACATTAAAATGGGACAAGCTATTCACCCCACTCACCAAGAAAGCCATGCAGAGATTGTTCTTCCTTCACCAGCTTAAGAAGCTTGGTATATCAAGGCGTATATTGTTAAATTTTCACTCGGCCATCATTGCAAATATTGTGACTTCCCCCTTCACAGTTTGGTTTCCGTTTGTCTCCTCTCTTTCTAAGAATCGGTTGCAATGGGTGATTTGTTCAGCTGAGAAAATCATTGGCTGTTGTCTCCCAATCATTAAACGATGTGTTCATCACTAGATTGAAAAAGAGAGCAGAAAAGATTGCAGCTGAATCCAAGCACCCCATCAGCTATCTGTTCATTAAATTGCCATCACAGAGGAGGTGCAGGTCTATTGCGACCTTAACTACACACCATCTGTACAGCTGCTTTCCTCAAATTATACAGATCCTAAATACACTTACATAGGTTTACTCGTAACTGTTTTGCAACATAAAACTGGTAACTATAGTGTTTTGTAAATAATTCATACTTGCTTAACTTGTACTATTTGATATCAATATTATTTTTTATAGTTTTCTATATATTTGACTATTGAAGTTTGTAAATGTTTTGTTTAAGAAATTGTATTTGTATACTGGTGTTTGCACAGTGTCAGGTTAATGATGGGTTGAAATTGTGTTGTCTTCAGTTGGTAACGTCTTGTATCCCATGTTTTTCCTAACCAAAGTCAATTCTGTTATATGTTTCACATGCTGGCAATACAGTGATTCTGATTCTGCTGGCAATTCATTTTGAGGTTCACCGTTCTCCTTTTGCTAATGTGTGTGCTCCTAAGAGTAAGGTCCAATGGCCAGGGGGGACAGAAAAAACAAAAAAAAACTCCAGACGGCCGGAGAAAAACATAAAATCTGTAGGGATTCCAGACCATTAGACTGCCCAGTCCCCTCTGGGCATTCTACCTAACATAAACAGTCCTCTTTGGATTTAGGGTTCTCACAGAAGGACTTGATGATGATGGTCACGTAGACTTCTGCCTTTTAATCCATCCATCATTGTTGGAGCATCATGAAACTTTGAGTAGGTGGAGGTGGCGCAGGCCACCACCACAAAGAAACCAGAAAATGAAACAGAAGAGAGAGTAGGGGTCAGTATGGATTTTAGAGCCACTATGAATAGTTATTATGATGAATTGAACATACAGAGTATCAGGATTAAGTTAAAGTGAAGTTATAAAAAGGCCATGTTAAAGTAATGTGTTTTCAGCAGTTTTTTAAAGTGCTCTACTGTATCAGCCTGGCGAATTCCCATTGGCAGGCTATTCCAGATTTTAGGTGCATAACAGCAGAAGGCCGCCACACCACTTCTTTTAAGTTTAGCTTTTTGAATTATAAGTAGACACTCATTTGAAGATCTAAGGTTACAATTTGGAATATAAGGTGTCAGACATTCCGATATATAAGATGGAGCGAGATTATTTAAGGCTTTATAAACCATAAGCAGTATTTTAAAGTCAATCCTGAATGACACAGGCAACCAGTGTAGTGACATCAAAACTGGAGAAATGTGCTTGGATTTTCTTTTCCTAGTTAGGATTCTAGCAGCTGCATTCTGCACTCGTTGCAAGTGATTTATGTCTTTTTTGGGTAGTCCTGAGAGGAGTGCGTTACAGTAATCTAGTCTACTGAAAACAAAAGCGTGAATTAATTTCTCAGCATCTTTCAATGATATAAGAGGTCTAACTTTTGCTATGTTTCTTAAGTGAAAAAATGCTGTCCTAGTGGTCTGATGAATATGCAATTTAAAATTCAGATTACAGTGAACAGTTACCCCTAAGTTTTTTACTTCCATCTTAACTTCTTATCCTAATGCATCAAGTTTATTTCTGATAACCTCGCTGAATCCATTATTGCCAATTACTAAAATTTCAGTTTTCTCTTTATTTAGGTTGAGAAAATTACTATTCATCCATTCAGAAATACCAGTAAGACATTGTGTTAGTGTATCAAAAGAGTCGGAGTCATCAGGTGCTATTGATAAGTACAGCTGTGTGTCATCAGCATAGCTGTGGTAGCTCACGTTGTAACCTGAGATAATCTGACCTAACGGAAGCATGTAGATCAGGGACCTATGATGATGGTAAGACAGACTTGGCCAAGTGAACCCTTCTTCACACCCACCGCTAATCAGGGTCAGCTTTGCAGCTCATCCTTTTTTGTTTTTCTGCTTATTACTGCCGTTTTCGTGCTAATAGTGTTGTTTCGGTACGCACTTTACAACAAGAATTGTTTTTCTGTCATATGTATTCCTTCTCCATCATCCTGAACTGGGTGAACATGTTTAAAAAATGGTGAATGAACATCTTAGCCTTTCCTCCACCAGGTTGACTCTTCAGTTGAGGTATATTTGCTAGGTAAATGGGTGATAGTGACATGGTGCTGTGCCATTTTGATGCATCTTCCTTACACAGAAGAAATGGTTACAAATGTCATGCTATAGACTGAGCTGAGGAAGAACAGCAGCTCCAAAATTAGCAAAGTGCTGTCCATACACCATTTGCCGTATCCAAAACCCTGTAATAAATTTATGTCAGCTGAGTCAGAGAGTGTGACGGTGTGGGTTTGCTCCTTGCTCCCACTCCTACTCTTTTCTGGGAGCCTCTTGAACCCGACACCGTCGATAATGTAACCGGATGAGCTTGGCAGATGAGGATCAACACACACAAAGCAAGGGGACGGTGGAAAAAAATGCTCAGTGCTTTTATTTAAAAAAGTCTTCAAAAAGGTACAGTGCTCAAAATGTCAATAAATAAATAATCCATAAAATAAATTGCACTGTGAAGGTTAAAATATTCCAATAAATAATCCGTAAAAACAAGAGAGAGTCCATAAAAACAATGTTTCCCTCTAATAATCGGCGTCTCCTCCAATTATCCTCTCCTAACCTTGCATTGAGAGGAGACGCCCGCCAACAGGTGTAGTCAACCTTTAAGTCTGGGCTCACATCCCCATTGCCATTCCTTTGGTAACCCTGGGGCACCACGCCAAGTGGCACTCGCCTCCCACCAACACGCTCAGCCCTTGCGAGAGACTTTCCTGTCGGACCACCCCTACTTCCCTGGTGATCGCGCAGTAGGAGTATCCCTCCTCCAGCCCCTTGGCCGCTACTCGTGCCGAGGCTCCAATCCTGACCACCTGCCTCCATTCTGCTGCCTGGGCTCTGGTCTCCCTTTTCAGTACTCTTGCTCCTTTCAACCTCCTTCAACAGCCTGGCCAGCGAGAGAGATACATCTCCTTTCCTCTGATCTGCTTTCCTTCCCACCTCCTGCACTCGCTCCTCCCTTTTAAAATGAGGACGTGGCACAACTACGGCAGTCAGCAGCTCCCAGCGCCAATTAGTGGTTACGGACGATCCTGCACCAGTGCACTAACTGTAGGGCATTCCACTCCTGCATCACACACGAGAACCGCTCTCGCCACGCTACCACACCCACACACCAAGGTACATGCAGCCACCTTTCCTAGCCGCAGACCCTACAGGGAGCCATCCAGTGCTGGTTGCTGCAGTACCGTGACCCTCTGCTGCACACTGAAATAAGCACGTTTAGAATGTGGATGGACGGTTCAACACCTTGCAGCAAGGACTCATTTGTCTTGCTGCAAATCAACACAAAGAAACAGGCGTGGAGATTTCCTTTCTTGTAGTCTACCATGGCCCTGTTCAAGTACGCTAGATGAGGATGAACAGAAAATAAGATATGCAGCGAGGACAGAAAGTCATCTGTTTCCATGTGCTGTTTATGTTACCTCAGTTAGCCATTTTTCGCAGTCTTAATATCCCTATTTTATTTTTTCCCCACCAAATGGCCAACAAAATATTAAACATAAAAGCCACAAACACTGCTGCTAGAACTAAGTGGGAGGGCACAATGGATTTCATTTGCTCACGCTGGCCATCAAAAGAATGCTATCCGTGATAATAGCCTTAGCTTCACTGTACTCCTCACCTAATCACAGGCCTTTAATCCATTGAAGGTGGCAACCCTTCACTCCAGAGAGATGTCTTTTAGCCTAAACTCTTACACACAAGTCGGATGTTCACACTACTGTATGCTAAACTAGCATCCAAGGCTACAAACATTAGAAAAAAGAACATGCCTGCTGATAAAATGTAAATTTTAAATATGTCTCAAATTCTGTAGGCCAGAGGGATGTGCGTTTTGGAATGTGTCTGGCACATTAATTCTGAGCTAAGATACAGAAAAAAATGTGTTCAGTGGGAGATCATAATGCGACCTGACTTGTGTGCAGCTAAGCCACTGTGAGAGTAAGCTTAGGCTTGACTGGAGGCCTGCAGCTTCAAACTCATTTAAAGATTATTAAAGCATAAAAGCTAAAAATAATCATGTGTCGCCTCACAAAACATTTCAGATTTATTCAGAATGGCAGTTATAAAATGTAGTTTTTTCTTTTTCTGAGGGAGTATTGTTCCTGCTACTCCATGGATCAAACCTCCCGCAGCCAGTCATTGTTGGCGTGGACTTTGCACGTTTTCCCCTCTGCCCAACCCAAAGACGTGCAGATTAAATGAACTGAGGACTTTAAACTGGCCCATCTTTGAGGTCCTGGAATGACTTTGTGGCCGGTGAGCTCAGCCGCCCACAACCTCAAGTTACATCAAGTGGGCTTGTGAATTCTACATTACTATCTAAAAGTACGACAGCATTTAGCTCTGATCAATTTTAGAAAAAAACTATTTGATGTACATTTTAATATCATGTTTAATATTTCAATTGTTCAACAAGCACCCTGTATGTTGAATAAGCTTATTACCTAAAGCACTTTAATGGGAAAGAAAACACACACAGATTTGTACAGTTATTGCATTGCCAGGTCTGTCAGTCATCATTAGGTGGTTCAATGCCAGTACAGTACGTTTTTATCCCTAAGTTAAAATTTGTTTTACATACATAGCCACATGCATAAAGAGTGAATAAGAAAATCACAATTGAATGCTGGGCCATTTCTTATTAAAAAAAAGTGTTTTAGACCACCTGGCTGGAGGTCTGAAGAGTGCTGCATGACTACTGCGTGGCATTAAGGGAGTTCGGGGTCTGCTGAGGAGTAAATGAGTTTACACTCCTGGAATTCTGTGGCCTCAGGTTTACGGCCTATGTTCCCTTGGTAAGTGTTCTTTAACCTTCTTGGCGTTAAGCCCAAACATGACTTGGATTCTATGCAAATACAGTTAAGCCCAAATCAGGCTCAGATTAATGTGTAATTAATGATGCAAAATCAACTATCACTCCTTTACATACATATGTCTGACCACTTTTTCATTCAGTGCTCTCTACTGATTCCCTCTTCTCCCTCCCAAATGTATCCTTCCACCGACACCTCCACTCCCTCTCTCCCACCCATTTCTCTTCCATAGTCTTCTCTGCTCTCCTTCCTCCTGTCCGCTTCTCCCAACTTGACACCATCTCTGCCACAGACACCCTATGCATGACTCTGTTCTTCCTTCTTGATAATGTTTGTCCTCTCTCTTCCAAGCCTGCACTTGAAAGACCCTCATGTCCCTGGCTTTCCTGAGCACTCCACAATCAACGGACTGAGTTCAGGGCAGCCGAAAGGAAATGGAGGAAGTCAAAGTGTAGTGAGCTCCACTAAATGCAATATGAGGTGCCCGACACACATGAGAACCTCCTAATTTAAGAAAGAGATTAATTCTAACAGGTTCAGAAAATGGACAGAACCTCAGCGCTAATTTGATCCCCTTTGATGGAAGTGTCTTTTATGAACAATAAAATAAAATAAAAAATAACCACCAGACGAAATCAACCAAATTAAACAATATATATATATATATATATTAGAAAAAAACATACATAATTATATACATATTCCCCTTTTAGAAAATCCTACTCAAATTAAAACTGAACAAGTAAACAAATACTGATGACCATACTCATGAACCACCCCTTTGTAATGAATTGTGCAGAAAAACATCAAAGCAGAAAATTAAATGAGACAAAAAAAAAAGAACATGACTACTTACTGACAGCACATGAATATACACAGTACATATATATATTGTGACAGATAGGGGGCTCTATCGCTCCCTTGAACCCTTGTCCAATATGCCAGACACCAGATAAAAGTCCAAAAGCAGACTATATTTATTCTGCACAGTGCACAAAGCACCCTTTCCTCCAAAATACTCATTAAATTACACCAATATACAATAATAAACAATCCTCCACTCCCAGACGCGTTGCCACCCTTCCACCCAGCTCAGCTCCCCGTCTGGGAGCTCCCATAATCCTTTTATAATCCCTGACCCAGAAGTGTTCCAATCCCCAGTCCATGTGATCCCCTATCACTTCCGGGTCAGATCAAAAGTCCTTTTCTTCACCCCGGAAGCACATCATTCCCCTTGTCCATGTGACTTGGATGTACTTCCGGGGTGTAAGGCAAATAAACGTCATTCCTCCCTGCAGTGTCTCCTACTGGCCCCCATGGCATCCAGCAGGGCTGTGCATAAAGACTCCGATGTCCATGATGCCCTGCTGGTCTTAGGGGCACCTCCATACTGCAGGGAGGGTTCCACCTGGTGGCTTGGGGGTATTGGCCGGGATGAACGGCCGGCCATACACCACAATAAATATATATATATAAGTCACACATACACCCCATACACATTCCTCATTTACTCTTTTATCATACTCTGGCTTATGTTTCCTATGATCCAACCAGCCTAGGTATTCTGCTGTTAAATCCAGCATACTGGTAAAATGCAACACTGGCACTTTTCCCCTCTACAATATAAAGAAGCGTTCTCACTGGTTTGGAGATAAGTCGTATCCTGGATGCCCGGACGCCTGGGTGTAATGACGTTAACACGTCCCTCAAGTGGAAGACACAAGCATCACAAATAATAGGCAGACAGGCACACAGATGTCCTCCACTGGTCAGTCAGCACTTGTTTTTGCGTGTGCCTGAACCAATCTACACATTGAGGTTTTGGGCCTTTCGTGTCCTCTCTTCCAGCTTCTTGTCCTCTCATTTTTCAAATGTGCACCTCTTTTTTTCTGAAGAGAGTCCATCTCCTTATGTCATATACCAGTGTGTTTATTCAAGAACCCACAGGCATGGATTGGCTCCCTTCTCCCTTTAAAGAAATATCCTTAAAATACTCAATTCCTAAGACATACAGTATGTGATGGGGATTTTCTCAAAACATGTCTCAAAAAGAAACTGCAATACATCTGGATTTTTTTTTTACTTGTTTTTTCTGAGGTATGAGGACTACAAACAGTGATCATACTTATACCAATCTATCAGTATTTTAGTTGCATTGTACATTTTTGATATTTGCTATTACTATTATCGTATAACATATTGTAATTATTATTTAACGCTCTTTCCTTTCCTGTTTTCTCTCTTCATTGTCACCATTTTGGGACTCACATTTCATAGCAGTGGTCATGTTGTTTATGGTTACACTGCTCACTGCCAGTCATGTAATACAGGCGTCAGTGGATGTGGTACATCATTGTGTCACCCCTATTTAAGATGGTGGCATACAAGATCTTCCATTCAAGTCTTTGGATTGAAGGAAAAGAAAAACCAACAATAACTGTGCTTGGTAAGAAAAGGAATTTTATATATTTATTAAAGACCTCTTCTTGGCCAATAGCTTCACAACTTCCAAAATTCAATTGTCAACCAAGTCATGATTTTGGTGCTTAACTGCCACCCCAGTTAAGCTAGGTATTATTACATTGTATTTATTGTGATGGAGGTTGAGAGCATGCACTGATACAATGTGTTGCTGCACCCACCGCACAACAAACCACCACAGGATCTCAAATTAGCAAGCGAGCACAGCCGTGCAATGGGTGACACATCAGCACCACACTATTTGTAATACAGTGTAACGTTATAATTAAGCAGTCATTTGTAATTATTATTCAACAATGTTTGATATGTATGTATGTATATAAACTGTGGAATAACAATTCCAATTGAGTGCTTAACTGCTGCATTACATTGCGTTACACAGTAAATACAAGGTAATAACACCTAGTTACTCTGTATGTAGCTGCGTTTTTCCAAAGTTCAGCAGCTCTAACTCAAAAAATGGGATTCAACAAAAGCCTGACACACAGAAATGATTCCACAGACAAAATATCTTTGTTTTAAAAGTTTAGTTCAGTTTCAAAGTAAAACAGTTCACACAAAAAAGAAAATTAAAATAGCAAAAAAGGGAAAAAATTCACGTTAAGAAAAGTTCAGTTCTAAGCTTAATCTTGTTACATCTCAAATTGTTACTATTTACTTATCATTTCTGAACCATTTCAAAATGGTCAGAAAACTGTATGCTTATCCCATTTCTGAGTTGAAAATGGGTATTTTAAGTCCCTCTTTACTGGGACCTGTTCTAAACACAACTGAGCGTATTATCACATAGTTTCTCAGTTATAGCAAGAAGGTTCTCTCTCTTATGAACTTATAGGGGGAAAAAGACCATACCATAAGCTATGACTATGGAAGAAATTTATATTCTATTCAAATTAAGCAAACATTAATATGAGTTTAACTCAAAACTTTAACTTTCTAAAATTGGCTCTTACACTGTATTTATACAGGTTACTACATGATAGGTACAGTGTAATTAATTAGGGACACCTAATCTAAAGTGACACCCTTCTTCACATGTAATTTGTTATGTTCTGTATAACTCTACTCTCCATTACTGCCACAAGGACATCAAAAATAATAAAGTGGTGATCAATCCAGCCTGGAACACTCAATGCTAGAGAATCATTATGATTAGCAGATAGCAAAATGGAAGATGTGTGGGCTGGCACTAGGGCTTTTTTGAGCAGTACGAGCTCGGTTTACAAATCACCATGAAGTTGTTGGCAGATCATGAGGGTGTCTAATAGGATAAGACAGCTAGGATAGATAGGATAGGATAATGTCCCTCGCAAAGAGGGCTACAAGGACGACTGCATTTTATGAGGTGATACGTAACATTTTGGATCCAAGTGTTGCACATTGTTGGTACTTACATGTCTGCTCTGAGGACCTGCTAGGACTTAACGTTAAAAGGAATACTCTACCTAAAAATAATATTTTTATATGCTACTTACTCAATGCATTTTGTAGTGATGGCTGAGAAAAATGTTTCTGATGCAATTGTGGTATATGATGACTAATGCTGCACAACAACAAATAATATTAAAAAGATCATAAATAAAAATCTAAGGTACCAAACATATGTATTTTTACTACAATATTGTTAAATAAACCACACTTTTGGAAAACACTTTGAATAAAATTGGAAAGCACTCAGACATGCCCAAGCATTTGAACTAAAGACCCACCTCCCCTCATTCACTGGTCAAGGGTCCAGCCTAGTAGCTGCTTATCATTGGCTAATATTGCACTTCATGTGATAACATGAAAGCATGCACTGAAATATGTATATAACTAAAGATAAAACGTTAGAGAAAAGCAAAAGAAAACATTATCAAGAAGGGAAGATGCCTCAAAAAACAGAAGGTGACTTTACCTATGGTAGTTTCACAGTCTGCTGCTAAAAATACTGAGGGAGTCCAGTTGTGTGGATATGAATGTAAATGTAATGAGAGGAACGTCTACAATTCAAATCCTCACATCTAAGCACATTCCACTTTTGTATGAGAGAAAGTTTTCTGAAGGTGGTTTATTTAATGATATTTTAATAAAAATATTTGTGCTTTAGAACATTATCAGCATAAGGCTGAATGACTTGACATGTGTATTATGCAACACAGGTAATTCAAGATTTTTTCATTGATATTTTTAATACTGTCTGCAGTTGTATTGTGTTGGTCACTATACAGTGCATCCGGAAAGTATTCACAGCGCATCACTTTTTCCACATTTTGTTATGTTACAGCCTTATTCCAAAATGGATTAAATTAATTTTTTTCCTCAGACTTTTACACACAACACCCCATAATGACAACGTGAAAAAAGTTTACTGGAGGTTTTTACAAATTTATTAAAAATAAAAAAAACTGAGAAATCACATGTACATAAGTATTCACAGCCTTTGCCATGAAGCTCCAAATTGAGCTCAGGTGCATCCCGTTTCCCTGATCATCCTTGAGATGTTTCTGCAGCTTAATTGGAGTCCACCTGTGGTAAATTCAGTTGATTGGACATGATTTGGAAAGGCACACACCTGTCTGTACAAGATATAATATCTATATAATGGGCTCACCACCTATGGGAGGGGCCAAGGAGGTTGGGTGCAGTGTGAGTTGGGTGGTGAGTTTTGGTGGGGTTTTAATAAAAGTATTTGTGCTTTAGAACATTATCATCATAAAGCTGAATGACTTGACATGTGTATTATGCAACACTAGTAATTCAAGATTTTTTCATTGATATTTTTGATACTGTCTGCAGTTGTATTGTGTTGGTCACTATACTCTAACAGACCTTTATTATCTGTTGTGCATGAAAAGACATTTCTGTTGGCCATAAACTATATGG
Organism: Polypterus senegalus; assembly: GCF_016835505.1. Taxonomy (NCBI): domain Eukaryota; kingdom Metazoa; phylum Chordata; class Cladistia; order Polypteriformes; family Polypteridae; genus Polypterus; species Polypterus senegalus. The sequence continues at coordinate 107,721,800 of NC_053156.1, forward strand.
GGTGAGCAATATATAGAAAAAATATACACATCATTTTTATGTAGAGTATTCCTTTAACAAGAATCCTATTTCAGTTCAATTGTACGTCAGGCTGTACAACATACACATAGATATGGTTACAATGTTGCAAAATCTAATTTAAGGATGCAAGGGTGGTAAGTGGATTTGGACAGCTGTGTTTAAATGTGCCAAATAGACCGATTCTGCCCAGTATTCATGAGAACATGTGGCAGCTTAGCTGCTGTTTAAAAATAAACTAAAAAGTGGGGTTAGCCAGTCCTGGCTGGGATCTGCAGACTTAATCTGAACAGATAATCAAATCAGCCTCCAGGCTTCCTAAAGCACTGCTAGCATTGTGAAGCACTAATTTGGATGTTGGAGAGCACTGAAGCAAGCCTGGAATCATTAAGGAGGCAGCCATCCTCCCAGAACTGCCAAGATTAGAACCGAGGAAGAGCAGGAAAGCGAATGTCATGACTCATTCGAGCAGCTGTCACTTTTCAAGAATATTAACACAGCATTTGCAAGGTCAAGTCGTGCAAGATGTCAGTGGAACCCACTTTTGCCTGCAGTAAACCACAACCCAGTTTTCTGTCAGTAGGAGAGTTCAGTAATGAGGAAAACAAAAGCACTGACTGCATGAAGTTTATCAAAGAGCTCCTCGACTCCCCTGCACCATCCTTCCAGACAGATGCAATACCAAAGAATGCAGCCAGTCACAAAGGCAAAATGTGTTTCCAAGTGTTGGAATACATTCAAGCAAAAGAAGATGCACATTGCATTAAACTGAGGCAGGCAAGAATCTCTAGTGGAATGTTGAAACATCAGAATGTGACTAGCAGGGGCCTCGCAGCCTAAGGAAATGTGCTATGGAGATTTTGCTATCTAAACCCTTTGGGTGCATCTTACAAATATTGGCCTGCTGATCACAAAATACACTTTTAAGTTTTCGATAATGTGAAATTATTGTAATTTCTGACTTTTGCTGTTTTCTCCAGTATATACACACACACACACACACAAATAGGAAGCGGAACATATGAGATCATCTAAATGTAGTGGCGCTGCTGCTAGAACAGCAGCTCAAATATCTCAAGTACTGTTGTTTCATTTGAAAATGTGACAGCCATGGTATACAGTCTCATTACATTAAAAACAGAGGGCCAGACATATACCACTTGTCTACCTAACAAAGGTATTTTTCTCCTCTTTATAAAAAACAAACTGATTTTGTGAAATCAATGAAAAGTGTTTTGATTTTTGAAGCAGATGTTTTTCCCTGAAGAACTGATGCCAAGATAAGCCGTTTTTTTTTTGGTCTTCAAATCAAACAGGTCATGTGTGTGTGGAAGAAATAAATTGAAAATATATTTAAAAAAAAATATACATATTCATATATATTAAAGAGAGAAATTCTGTCTTCAACTAGGACCTGAGTTGAGTATGTCCATCCATCCATCCATTTTCAAACCCGCTGAATCCGAATACAGGGTCACGGGGGTCTGCTGGAGCCAATCCCAGCCAACACAGGGCACAAGGCAGGAACCAATCCTGGGCAGGGTGCCAACCCATCGCAGGAGTTGAGTATGTAAATAATCAATCAACCCAAAAAACCAGGCAGGAGGAAGCTTGTTCATGTGTCTTTCATTTCTGTTCAGGAAGAGGGGGAACACCCCGTTAACACTGCCTTCTAAGGGATGGTTCCCTAGGAAGAGATGCCACAGAATGGTTTCAGAGCAAAGACTTAGGGCTCATTTATACTTCACGCTCAGAACGCGTACGCGCCCGCATCATGGCTTCCACGCGTTCCCAGCGTTCATTTCACGCGTCCTCTGAGCAGGTCCTCAGAAATTAACGCGACGCGTGCGCGAGTTGCAGTACCAGCAAAAAGTCGGAGGGCGCAGTGTGCTAAAAGTTGGAACGTGACGTCAGAGTCTCTGTTTCCTATCTACATGTGACAGCAAGCCTCTATGGAGATCCTTCGGGGATCAATGTGCGCACTTTGCCGTTTGATGAATGGCTCAAATACAGCACTATACATTATGTAGCCGATATGAAATAGACGGCACAAAAGATGGTATGTGAGACTTTTAAAATGTATCGTGTCATTTATATATGTCTTTTTTATGTTTTAATTTTTGCAACTTCACAACAGCAACATAATGTATAGCGTTATATTTGAGCCACTGAGAAAAAAATAAAGGACACGGTGAAAACGTGTATTTTGTGATTAAAGTGGAAATTTCGGCTTTAATCTCGAAATGTCCACTTTAATCTCGTAGTTTACTTTATCATTAAAGCAGACCATCGTAAACGTCATCCCAGTTTTTAATCGCTACGAGCTTCTTGGACCTGACAGCAGGTAAAGTAAAACAATAAAAAATAGATTGCACAAAAGATGGTATGTGAGACTTTTAAAATGTGTTGTGTCATTACGATCGGGAATATGCGACGCTTGAATATAAAAGCACCACGAATGCATCTGTATGTCGGCATTTTACTTCAGCAGCGGAAAGCAGCAATAGATCGCCAAACAGAACAAATTAAATGTATGATATTCCAACTCTCTGCACATTTAGAATCTTTAGATTTATACTTGATATCATTTTCATGATGAAATGCATTAAAATGCGTATGTTACATTTTAAATATAATTTCATTTAAATAATGAATACGGTTAATAAATACACACATGGGGGTGTCACGGTGGCGGAGCGATAGCACTGCTGTCTCGCAGGGAGTTATGTTGCTGGTATTCCACACTGTGCTCCGGTTTCCTTCCAAAGATATGCAAATTTGTGGATTTGGTGCCGCTAAAATGACGCTAGTGTATGTGTGTGCTTGTATTCACCTTGCGATGAGCTGAGGCCTCATCAAGGGACTGTTTCTCACTCATGCCCAATGCTTCCTGGAATGGACACATCCCTGGATTTATGGATTTAATCAATAAACATCCTTTTCAGAGATATTGCGGTAAGGTGTTATCGGAATTTAATAGGTGTTTTAGGCAATTCACAACACAGAGAAGCCGAACATGTTCTCACCATGATAATATCTCGTACTGCCACCTAGTGGATTCCTCCAGATTTACGTAAAGTATGTACGTGCATTACTCCAGTCCCATTGACACAATTTTCTAATGTGATTAAAAGCTATAAATATGCCCTTTCAGAAAAAATTTGCTCCAAAAGAATTAAAAAAAAAATGTATAGCCCAGTATTACAGTTGTTATTGAGGGGTGTGACAAACAGGGTGTGAGGCCTACAAAAGTTCCATAAAACACACCAGGATCTTCACTAGCCTGTTGAGAAAAAGCTCACCCCAAGTCAGCCTGTCCCCAGATAGTACCAGTAGGTATTGGCCTGCTCAGGTCCAAAATGGGGGAACTGAATTTAACAGTTCCATATGCAACAAACATCCCTATATACTGTATATCAAAAATGCTCTAAAAGGGAGAGGGTAACCATGAACCTCTGGCCTATGACATACAAAGGCAAAAATGAATGTTTATAAATGAACAATTTATTAAGTAATAAAAATGAAGGATAAACCAAAGAGAGGCAAATGGATATGCCTAAAAGGCCAATCTAAAGGTGAACAAATCTGGATACATGATCCAGTAAATAGTAAATCACAAAACAGAAGCAAGAAATCCAAAAACCAGAAGGAAACAACAAGAAATCCAATATCTTAAAAACATCTACACAAAACATAATGATCCACTGCTGGAGTTCTTCTTTTTCTGACTAAATATAAAGGCAGGTGAAGGACCCAGCAGCAGCGTCACCAGGAATTCTGCTGTGATGGGGTTCAGCTTATCTGAAATGGAGAAATGCTTGTGGCGGGCTAAAACAAACAGGGCAGTGGGGTCAGACGACATATCAAGTTGGCTCTTAAAGTCCTGGTTCAAGCAGCGCTCTCCAGTTTTTCATTTGCTTTTTAACTGGTCTCTGACCTGTGGTATTGTGGAAACAATCAAGAATTACTCCCGTTTATAAAAATTTCCAGGCCAAACTGTTTGAATGACTACAGACCATTGGTATCTACCTCTATTTCAATGAAATGCTTTGAGCATTTGGTGAAAAGCATTTTAATGACAACATCTTTTCAAAATAACCACCAATTTGCTTACTGTGCAAAAAGAAGCGTTGAAGATGCTCTGCTTGTTACCTTACATCAAATCTATACTTTTCTTGCTCAGCCTGGTCCATAAATCAGACTACTATTTTTGGATTTTTCTTCTGCATTCAATACCATACAGCCTCACATACTGACTGGGAAACTGAATAGGCAGTCAAGGTACAGGACGCTTTGTCAGCAGGCTTGTATCTTATCACCATTACTATTTACTCTGTACACAAGTGATCTGAAACAGAACAATGACCACTGCTCCATTATCAAGTATACTGATGACACACCATGCTCATAGGACACATATCTGGGGAGGATGAAAGCCACTATCTAAATCAAGTAGACTCTATGGTAAACTGGTGCAATATGAACTATCTCTGAATGTCAAAAGGACCAAAGAAATGATATTTGATTTTAAGATACAGAAATCTGTATTTCACCCATTTTTGTTTTTGGGGAGGAGGTAGAAACAGTGAATGAATATAAATACTTAGGAACTAACTTAGATAACAACCTTAACTAGAATGCAAATATAAAAAAAAAAAATTCTCTAAATGCAATCAGAGCCTAGTTCTCCTCCGTAAACTCAAACTATTTAAAGTAGATCCAGTCTGTTATCACTTTCAGTTTCATTGCCTGGTTTAGTGGTCTGACAAACCAAAATTTAAAAAAGCTCCAGCAGATTACTAAGCATGCAGCTAAAGTTATTGGGGCTGATGTAGATGATTTAGTAAGTGTGTGTCAGAGGACAATCCTAAAGAAACTGGAAATCATCTCAACTGACGACACGTAGAACTTAACTTTAGTAAATCAGGAAGGACAGTCGCTTTGGAAACCCACACAAATTGCTTCAGAAATCCCTTTCTTCTTAGTGCCATAGCACTTTTTAATAAGGAATATCGGAGACAATGATTAAGGCTTGATAATTATTCTGTAACCATTTTTGTGTAAATATGCACTATCAAACTGCCTTACCTTAACCTGTCTTGTCTCTATTTGTTTTATTTCTTTCTGTCGTTATTAAATGTAACTGAGAAGGCATATTTTATGTTTTCTTGTGTAAATATGACTAAATAAAGAAACCTTGAAGCTTGAACCTCCTGGAGCTCTATCCAAAAAGTATAAGAAATGGGTGAATGTTCAAAGAAACATTACTAAATATTAAATAATAAAGAACAAAAATTATATAAAAATATTTGTTAAACCTGAGAATTATCCTCTGGATGTATCACAGCAGCATTGCTTAAAAAAATAACAGAGTAACAAAGTAGCCTGACTGGGCCCTTTTCATAATTCGTCATTTGTCAATTTCTTTTCTTTTTTTTTTTACCAAATCTTTGCTCAGAAGTGAAAAATCTTAATGCAAACAATCTCTTTATAAACTGATGTGGGCTCCATTTCAGCAGTAAACGCACAATACCTTTTTCAGATAACTCTGGTCGCTTGAATGCTAACAGCTTTTAAAACATCCGGCAGGTGCAGGTTAGGGTTGTGTGGTGCTCTACATTCCACAAGAAGCTCCCATATGATTCACATCTTGTTTGTCATCAGAGAGAGGAGTAACCAGTGCTGCCTGCAGCAATCTACAGAGAGGAATCCACTGGTACACACAGTGGCACATCAGACTGAAGATGTCAAAAAAATGGAAGAAAGGCTTTCTAAATTCAAGGATCTTTCTAACAGTTGCTTATGTTGACCTAAACTCACTTTATTAGATATACCTGGTCATCAAGGCCAAGAGTTAGTCATGTGACTGCAACTCAGCCTGCATACCTTGTGGTGACATTCAGGAAGTTTGTTTGTTGTCTGACCAAATATTACAGTAGAAAAGACATGTCATCTTCACAGAATGGCAGTTTTGTTAGATGTGAATTGGCAGATTCACTCAGCTGTACAGAAAGAACACAAATATTCAAGTAACATCTGCATGGTGATAAAAAAGACTGAAAATGTTCAGACACTAATGCTTCTCAAACAAACCTACCAAAGTTAGATCTTATTATACAGGTATATACTAGACATCAAGCCGGTTACAATAACGGGCGCTAGAACAGTAGTGCATAAACATTAGTAGGAACAGTCTATATTAAATGGCAAGGGACCTTGACCTCATTCTGTTTCTTGTCTTAATTTTTTTTTTGTCAAAAATATTTTTTCAAGAAGCCTAAACTAAAATAATAATAAAAATAAAATAGAAACGTACATGACAATACAGCAAGTACAATTAATATTGTCTTAGTGTAAAACTTTGTAACAATCTGTAAGACACAATATCTGAAGAAGATATTTAGGAAAAACTTTCTATTTTTTTACCTCATGAAATTTTTCTATAAAATTTCATTATAGACAACATTTCTTGTAAATATTCTGTCTGAGTTTGGCAACAGTTTGCCTTGTTCAGGAATCTGTACAACCTTGACAACAACATCTGGATAACGTCTAACTCTTGATAATGCAACATATAACTGAGCGAGGCTGAATACTGGTTCTGGCAAGTAAATACCAACTTTTTGTAAGGTTTGCTCTTCTGAGTCTCTTTTAGCGTTTTTCTGACGCTCATTTTCTTTTTCTTCAATTGATCTATTTGTTCGTATTTTTTTTTTCTTTGTCTTGAGCCTTTCTTTTGTTGATGTTTACTTGTTGAGCTGACTGTTCTTCCAGGAGATGTTGCTTATATAGGATTTGATTGTCTGTGTCTTTTGTCCTACTATTTTTTTTTTGGGTGGCATGTTGTTAGTAGATATGTCCGTAATATTTTCTCTTACAGTAATACTGGCTTGTATGTGGCTGTAATATGCGTCAGTGTATTGTGTGCCTTTAATTTTCTCTGACAGTAATTCTGGCTTTGATGTCCGTAATATGACTTTAATTTTCTGTCACAACAGTGGGCAATCAGCAGAGTGTCCCCACCAACTGATGTAATGTGTGGCGTGTAGCTGATAATTGTGACTGTGTCGTCTCCCCTGCAAGTACTGTGCAGTTCCCCAGCAAGTATTTTAATCTATGCTGGCGTGTAGCTGATTATTGTATGTGTGGCGTCTCCCCAGCAACGGATTTTATGTGCGCGGCCGTGACTACCTAATCAGCACTCTCCCAGCAATTATGTCTTTTATTTGCTTATTATGCGCTGCCGCGGATTGGCCATTCACTGTGTTTCCAGCTTCGAGTGTGTGTGCGACCAAGCTGCCGTGCGCATGGGTGGGGCACGTTGCGATGTGCTAGCCCCACACATGCGCACTTCACCAGAAGACATACACACACACACACACACGGACACCTGGACGCACACAGGTTCCCTGGATTCCCGCAGGGCAGCATGGGAGATGGAGTCCAGTTCTTCAGCCCTGTTGGGTGCCATGGGTGCATGCCGCCAGGGCGAGCTCACCAAGAACCAGGGGGGTATTATCACGATGTTAACCTGGAAGTACGTAGGAGTCACGAGGACGGAAATGTGAAGTACTTCCGGGGCACCTGAAGAAGGTGTTTGTCCCGGAGAAGGAATACTTCCGGGTCATGGACTATAAAGGATTGTGGAAAACCCCAGCAGATTGAGCCGGAGTTGGGTGGTAGAGAACGGAGCTGCTGGGAGTGGAGGACTGGTTATTGATTATTGTATTGCTTTATTATTGGAGAATTGTGGAGAGTGCACTTCAAGAAAATATTAAAAGAATTCTTCTTGTGCTTTTACACGTGTGTCTTGGACGTCTGTCTGGTGGGTTCAACAGGGCAACAACAACCCCTAGCGTCCACTATATATGACCTTCTGTTGACATGTACAATTGATTTAAACTTTTAATCTTTATTCTTTATTTTATTTATTCTTCTTATTCTTTATCTAATTTCTTTGGGATGTGCAAAAAATACCTTATTTATTAGCCTGGGGTAATTAAGATTAGCATGGGTATTGACCTGGGAGAAGAAAATAGTTTTGCATTCTAAAAATGACAATGGTATTAAGGTCATCAACTACTGATATAATCATTGTTGACTCTACACAGAACAGTGCCTTCAGTGCCAGACATATAATGCATATGTCTGGAGACAACCATGGGTGAATTTTGGTTACAAGTGGTTGGGAACAACTAGACGGCTCACTGAGTGACACATTTGTAAACCAATTTAACATTTTTCAGGAAGTCAGTGATTCTGAACTGCAATAAGCAATGGTGCTCCTGTTAATCTGGTCTGACAAAGAAAAAGCTTATGATTACGATAAATTGTCTATAGCCGAAACGTCTCCTAAAAAACCCCTATATCAATCTACTGAGGAGATCATATTGCATGTGTTAAAAATAAACATAACCTGTTGCATGGGAAACATTATTTCAGTGAAACCAGTTTTCTGTGTTAGCATTTGAAGACATCAACAGACCACTGGTAAAAGTGAATGATATGTGGTTACAGGCGATGTGTGTGCTCTGTAAGGTCAAAAGAACAGGCAGCTACTTTCATGAAATTATGAACTGCAAATATGCATTTAAAGTAAACAGTGTGTTATACTCCATCAAAAGGAGGTGAAAAGGACTGTCGTTAAGATAGCCGATAAAGAGCTACAGGAGATGCAGATTTGGGTACTCAAAGCACACAAAACAATAAATGTGACCAACAAGTGTATACAGCATTCATCTTTTGGCTGCATCTATAAATGAATAACTAAAGGAAGTTAACATTACTGTCTAAATGGAAATGCAAACATGCAATGGCAGAATAGGAGTGTGGCTTTTAAAAGGTAGTATTGCATACACAAACTACAATGCCTATGTAAGCTCTGTCTGCTGTCATTATGCCATACAGTGATGCAAGAGTCAAAATGACACAAAGATAACATAGCAGACAGCACCTCTCAAATGTGTAGGGCCAAGTAGCTGCAGTGGTCTATGTGCCTATGTGTGCATCTGTCCCGTTCTCTCTTCTGTTGTTCTTTTTACAATGTACAAATTATTCATAACTAGACATTAAGCCCGTTACAATAACAGCCGCTAGAACAGTAGTGCATAAACATTTGTATGAACAGTCTATATTAAATGGCAAGGGACCTTGTATGTGGTTGTAATATGCGTCACTGTATTGTGTGCCTTTAATTTTCTCTCTCAGTAATACTGGTTTGTATTTCCGTGAAATGTCTGTAATTTTGTCTGACAGTAATACAGTGGAACCTCGGTTCACGACCATAATTCGTTCCAAAACTCTGGTTGTAACCCAATTTGGGCGTGAACCGAAGTAATTTCTCCCATAGAATTGTATGTAAATACAATTAATCCATTGAGAACATATGAACTGTATGTATATATATAAATTTTTTTTAAGTTTTTAAGCACAAATATAGTTAATTACACCATTAAATGCATAGCGTAATAGTAAACTAAGTGTAAAAACATTGAATAACACTAAGAAAACCTTGAACAACAGAGAAAACTAACACTGCAAGAGTTCACGCTATAGCCTTACAACCCGCTCGCTAAAAACACTTTTTTTAATGAGTTTTTAACCACAGGGAAAAAAATGAACATTTGAAAAATCCGTAATTTAATAAACAACCAAGAAAAGTAACATTGCAACAATGCACGCACGCGCCTGTGTGTGTGTGTGTCTCTCGCGGGCCTGCGTGTGTGTCTGCCTGTCCTTCTCTCGCATGCGCCTCTGTGTGTCTGTCTCTCTTTCTCTCTCGTGTGTGTGTGTGTCTATCTGTCTCTTATGCCTGTCGGTCTGTCTGGTGTGTGTGTGTCCGTCGCCTGTGTCTGTCTCTCTCTCTCTCTGTGTACAGGGAATGCACAGGAAGAGACTGAACACGTGCTGTGTGGCCCCACGCATGCGCACTTCACCAGAAGACACACACACGGACACCTGGACGCACACAGGGGTTTTATTAAAGAGGATGTTTTAGTTACCTTCTGCTACTGAGCTCTTGAATTGATAACACTTCTGCCTATTTTCTCTTGGTGTCTAGTCTTTTATTCAGTTTCTTTTTCTTTCTCCCTGTCTTTCCAGAGTCATTTTACAAATTTTGGTAATGGATACATTTAAAGTATACAGATGGGAGGAAATTGGGGGCTGGTTGTTACGAAGAAACCCTGTGAGCAGTGCCTTTTCACTGCTATTCACTAAAATTTTTTTTGTTTTGGTCAGTTGCTCATTCAAGAATCATGTTAGGTCCTGTGAAGCTAACTGCACAGGAATGACACTTGAGAAGACGACAGATGACTGTCACCATCACTCAGACAAGACGTCTACAATCCTAATGAAACTGTCAGATGCAAGCTGAAGAAATTTTAAGCAGCTGTACTCCCAGGCTGGAAGGGACTCATCCTCATCTGTATCCTAATATAAGTATCTTTCAATAAGATTCTTTTGAAACACATTTTCTGCTGTTCTGGCATGGATGTTGAGTAAGGCTCAGGTATGAAGACCACAATTTGGCCTGTGAATGCCAAGCTAGTAAGTCACTTTGCTTGAGGCACCTGTGCATGTACAGATGAAGCAGTACACATGGGCTGCTATAAAGTAGATACACAAGTATGCTGTAGAATTATTAATACCCTGTTTTCAGATTGTCTTTCTGGGGTATTGAGTGAGGCCAGATGAGGTAAAAATGATTTTCAATGATTTTAGAGTAAGTCTGCAATATAAAAGGTGCAAAAAGTGAAGGAGTCTTTCTGAAGTCAGTATATTTGGCATTGACACACTCATATATCGACAAACACACACCCTATAATCAGTTATACTATGTAGCATTGGTGAGTGTAAATAGCAAACAAAGCAAGCTTCCAAACTAATCCAACACCTCTTTACAACAGTGATGTGAAGAAGACATCTCCGCATTCACAGTATGAACGAAATACAAGCAGATGGACTACAAAGGTGCAAGATCATGCTGGATTTTGCTCCTGTCCGCTCAAAACAAGGAGATGAGGCCACAGTCGGCATAACTGCAAAATGTGGATGATAAAAAATGAAACAGAATGTGGTCTGGTTCAATGCTTTTCAATTTGTGCAGTCACAGGTAAACAGCATGAATTCATGTTTCAACAGTTCAGACTGGTGTTGGGATTGCAATGATGTACTGAATGTTTTCTTGGCATACATCAGTCCTCTTAATATCAACTGAGCCTTCGAGTGCCACAGCATACATAAGCATTATTGCTGAATTTGTTCATCTTGTTATGGCCAAGTCTACCATTTTTCAAATGGATACCACCAGAAGGATAACAGGCCAATCTGACAGCATTTATCAACAAATTGGGAGTGGTCTCCCCTGGACTTTCTTGTATACTCACATATGAGGATGAATATTTGAGGTGTAAACCACAAGACAATGATTATACTTTTATATTATGTACATTAAAGAACCATCAACAACAAATCAAAACAAATTAACAATATATTGAACAATTATTATTAAAGTATAGTTGAATAAATCAGACTCTGCAGCTGCATGAATAAAAGGTTAAGTACCAGTTCCGGTTAATGGAAATAGCCCAATAGTTGCTAGAAATCTGCATTTTGGACCTAATACCTGTATGCAAAATTTGGTTGACCTAAATGAAACCATACTCAAGTTATCATGTTTACATACACACAGAAACAGACATATTTCCAAAAATGGTATTTCCTGACTCAGGGAGGTCTAAAATGTCGAGATTCATCAAAATCTTCATATCGAATCTTTGGACGATTACAATACTTCCCTATACTGTGTATACGAAAAAGTAATACAGTTAATTTCATAAACATAATAGTGACTTCAGTTAATCTAATGGTCTGCACTGTCCTCAGATCTCAATCCAGTAGAGTACCTCTGGGATGAGGCTGAACTGGAGCTTCATAGCATGAATGTATGGCCGAAAAATAAATCAGCAGGAACCGTGTTAATCTATTGAGTCAATTAGGACACAAATATACAAGCAATGTTTTTGGCATTCGGTTCAAACCAAGCCTTAAAGTACGGGAAGTGTAAGGTGGTTATTACTGGTATAAAATAGGCGGACCTAATAAAGTGACACTGACTCTATTTGAAGGAAGATGGTTGAGTTATAATATGAGGAAGGCAAAATAAATTAAAAATGGTCAAATTACTGTTATGTGTTAAAATAAGAGCCCAAAAGTAAAGAAGTTAGTGATCTTCCTAGCAGCATCATTATCAACAGTTTGCGTACAAATATACAGTTCCTGTGGACACCCTGAGTTTTCAATTGGTCTGCCATTATGTCTTTGGCTTATAAGAGATAGAGACCTTTAAGAGCACTAAAAAAAGAAGATGGGAAGGAGCCCAGGTCAGATTGAAACCAAGCACAACCGGAGACAGAAAATGATTAACCTAACCTGACCTGTGCATCTTCAAAATGTGGGAATAAGCCAGACAAAAACCCAGCCTGACCCATAGATAACATGCAAACTACAGTATACAAAGACAGACAGACAAAGCCAGGAAATCAACCCTAGACTCTGTAGCCATGACACAATACCAGTTACCTCTGCAGCACCATGCCATTATGGCATGCAGTATGGCTTACTTACTGAAGAATTGGGCCTTGAAAACCCAGGACTGTAGATTTTCTTCACCAAGGGCTCATCGTGTAACTTTTAGCATGTTACTTTAGTAGCCTGCAATGCAACTGAAAAATATGCCTCTGCTGAACCAAAAACGCCACTCAAAACCCTACTTTCTGGGAGATGCCTTCAAACACCTGCGTCCTGGGGACATTTGAGAGTGACAATGGATGAAACCATATAGGAATGAAAGCATAACACATCAACTCTGACAGAAAAAATAGAACAAGGAAATTCAATATGCTAAATTGGAAATATCATAAACTTCTTTCCCATTTTACTTAAAACTACAGAAAAAAATTATTTTTGAGGAACAGACTTTTTTCCCCTCTGGCAGACTCTTATAGGCTTATTGGATCACTAGTTAAGGTACCTGGGATTACCTGGGTATAAATAAGATGGAAAAACTTCCGCATGACTAGACACAGTCCCTGACGAGACAAAAAGACATAATCTTAAACAAAAGCTGTAATCCTGCAAGACAATGTCAAATTAACTGAAAAGAAAATGCTGTACATACCTGTACTCTGACATTCTTTGGCTGGTACAAAACTTTGTGCAAGCCAATAAAGATATTTTAGTCTTAGCCCCAGCTCATTCCTGCTGCCTGATGGTAATCTATAATCCCCATGCCATGTCAATGGAAGTTTTGTGTTGTCCCCATCTCCCCATTATAAACCCTCTTCCACATAGGATATTTAGCCTTTAATTATTATTATTTATTTATTTTAAGTTGGGCCAACAGCAAGGCAAATGCAAAATTTTGTGAAAATCAGTTCAGCTGGTTTTGCATGATTGGTAAACAGACAATCAAAAAGCTTATGCTTTTATTTATATAGATTGTCATTTGTACAACATATAGTGAAATTCTCACTTTCATGTGCTAATCAACATGTGGCCACAATATGGTGTTCATCACTTGAATCATGTTGAGCCAGTGCTGCCTTTTTGACTTATACAACATTACGTCCTTCTCAGTTTTGCTCCGTCTTGATTGGCAGGGAAAGGGGGAATTGAATATACAATGCCTGGCCAGCTTATGTCATTAATGTGTACTTTAGAATTTACATGTATATTATTATGATAAAATGTTGAAGCTAATAAAATTCTAAAAAGAAAAAAAAAAAACACGTGAACACTATAGCTCTACAACGTACCTTGATGTAGTGACTCTCAGTAGCCCAATGACTGTGAAGAAAGTAGTACAGCATGCTTTAAACAGAAAAAAACCCTACGCCAAACAGCTTGTTCAATAGCCACCAGACCACACTGTGACCAATACTGATTTCAAGAGACCAAAAGTTCCTGTGATAGCAACCAACTCAGTTCCACTTAAACAGCACAGTCCAATGGAGGCATTCGTGTGGAGATGTCAGTGTGGCCTAATGTTGTGAGGACCCAATTTCCATCTTTACAATCTTGGTGAGGCCACACATTGAATATGGTGGAATACTCTTAGTAAGAGATGATTTATTATTGTAAAGCAGTAGAGAACAAAGAGCGGTGAAACTGTGAAGGTCATACATGACCCCACCCAAACCCCAGCAAAAGTCATGTGCACTCTTGAGATATTCCACTAGAACCAGCAATTTAAGCAATAATCTCACTCACTTTTAGGCCAGATAAAAAGGTTTGAGAAATGTTCTACTGCCTACCAATGAAATGGTTTAATTTTAATGGTACATTACATTCATATGATTTATAGTATTTATATTTAATTATCTGACATTTTAATGTATCTGTCTAGTATCTATATTTTGATGTAAAATTTGAATCCTGCTTTTATTCAGGTTCTTATACAGTTCTGCAAAACTGTAAATAAAATGGGACTGCAAATAACTGGTTAAGGTGAATATTTTAGTAAATCATTTTAGCCATGGCAAGCAGGTATTTGAAGGAACTCATAAATCCAAACTTGCACAATGCACAATGCATTGAATTAGACTGTTGGTCTGGGGGTCTGAATGGGAGTGTAGGTAGAAAGCAAAGCTAAATGGTGGTGCTCTAATGCTCCGTTCCATTTTCCTTGGATGTTGGATGTCAGAGCTGGGACTACCATCACACCCAAACTGTGTTCCAGTAAAACATTGGAAAAACAAATAAGGATGCATCCAGGAAAACCTTAGTTGTTCTTGGTTCATCTGAATAAACAGCAGTTGATAACAATGCCTTATGCGGTATTTTGCCTATTGAAACACTATAGCCATGTGTCTACAGATAAGAGGTTGGACAGTACTGTGTGTACGACTGTTTTAATGAGACAGAAATAGAAGTGCTAGCAAACAGTATAATACTACAGGTTTCATTAAAGCTTACAATGCATGTCGTTATTTTAGATTAACATTATGATCTGAAGTCAGACAAACTTGGACTTGACAGATCAAGCTGAATTTCTGAGTTTGAAATCCAAGTTAAGGAGGCATTTCAGTTGAAAATTCCGACTAGGAACTTGGAAAGTCTGACTTTCAACTTCAAATGTAACACAGCATAAGAACACAAGGCTTTTTTTAAAAAATACAATAAATATACAATCCTTGGTTTAAATTTCAAAATTGAACAGAACAGACACGCTGACACTAGGACAGTTCGAAAAATTGGGTCCATGAGGATTCAGAAGTATTAACAAGTAGTTTGAATGGAATTAGGTACTTATTAGGTATTAGGTAGTTAAAGGCTTGATCTTGGGTGAATTAATTGGGTCAACATAGTCTGTAAATCAAGAGCTCTGAGTGTATTTCAGGAACTTTGTCTCAGCTGAATCTTGCTTGAAGCCGTTAGCAAACTTTGCTAGGACAGGTTATGGTGCAAATAAGCATAAGTACTGCACATCTTTAAGAAGAAGGGGGAGTACTCCTAGAAAAGCAATGTGAACACATGAAACCAACTTGAGCAGAATTAATATTCAAAGTTAGACTCTTGGAGCCCTAAAGCAGACACCAAGATAAAGTATCATGAAATATTTATCTTGGCTGTGGATGTTGGCAGTAATTTTAAAAGAAAAAGCAAAAGCACCGTTCTGTTCAAAGAAAACATTCAGATTGATTTTTAGTCAACTATTTCCAGAAGCATTCTGATTTTTATATTAATTGAGTAGCTGTTTTAAATTTTTGGGATGGTATCAACCGACCCAGTTTGTAAACTACTGCCTCTAATTGGGTTGAATGGCATTCATACCTACACCCAATGTTGCTCGGATAGTCTTAAGCTTTCTGCAATCCAGCAGTGAAATACGCTGGTTTGGGAAAAAGAATGGATGGACAGCAGGGAGCTACAGCCAATTCCTGCTAATCAGGTACAAGGAAGGATATGAATTAGGACAGGGCAGCAGCCCATCTCAGGGCACAGACACAGTCCATGTTTAGAATTGTAAAGTAAACTACTTTGTGTGCCTTTGGGATGCAGGATAAAACTAGAAAACCTATAGAAATTCCATGTGAACAAGGTGCAAACCACAAAGACAAGGGTTGGGAATTAAACCCATACCCTTAGAGCTGTGAGACAAAAGAGGACTATTGATATTAATACATTCATTCATTCATTTTCCCCCATCTTGCTTATTCCAAAACAAAGTCAAAGTGAACTACATTTGCTTATTTCTTTTGGATTACAAATAAAATGGAATGCAGTGCATGTGAGAGAGTTCCCCAGCAAGAAATGTGGAGCTGTATGAGAGAGATGGGAGAACCAGAGAAATATGTAAGGATATGTATGAAGAGGTCTACACACAAGTGACAAGTAATGTAGGAATAACAGATGGTTTTACAGTTAAGTTTGGGTTACATCAAGGATCATCATTAAGCCCACATCATTTCACTCTAGTTATGGTTGTTATTGCTAAAGGAAAAGGTGATCAGATGCCAAGACACATGCTTACACAGATTACATAATGCAATGTGTGTTACTAAGAATATTGTGCAAAGAAAACTGAAGCAGTTAAAGGCCTTGGAATTAGAAAGAAAAAGACAGAATATCTAAGATTTATGGTACAAGAACAAGATAGAAAGTTAACGTCCAGGAAGAAAGTCATAAAAAGGTGTTAAAGTTCAAATATCTCAGATTTATCCATCCAGCTATATCCTTTCTACAGGGTCACGGGGGTCTGCTGGAGCCAACCCCAGCCAACACAGGGCGTAAGGCAGGGCGCCAGCCCACCGTAGGGCACACCCACACACCAAGCACACACTAGGGACAATTTAGAATCGCCAATGCACCTAACCTGCATGTATTTGGACTGTGGGAGGAAACCCACGCAGACACGGGGAGAACATGCAAACTCCACGCAGGGAGGACCTGGGAAGCGAACCCGGGTCCCCTAACTGCGAGGCAGCAACACTACCCACTGCGCTACCATGCCACCTTCTCAGATCGATAAGTGAAAATGAAGAGCTAACTCTTGAAATAAAATACAGAATGCAATCAGGTTGGAAAAATTGGAAAAAGGGTTCACGTGTATTATGTGACTGAAGAATTAGTGTAAGAGTGAAAGGTAAAGTGTATAAAAACAGTTGTCAGACCAGCATTGTTGTATAGATCAGAAACCTGAGCAGTTAAAAAGGTATATGAATTGAAATCGGTGCTACAGAAATGAAGATGTTCAGATGAATGTGTGGGATAATGGAGCATGACAAGATCAGGAGAGAATAAGAATACAGTTAAATTTGGATAAACCTCAAAGAAAATATAGGAAAGAAGGTTAAAGTTGTTTGGGCATGTCATGAAAACAGAGGTAAAAAATGTGGGGAGAAGAATCATGAATATGGAGGTACTGGGTTGCAGGAGAAGAGGATAACCAAAGATAAGGTGGACAGACTGTGTGAAGAGGGACCCAAGGGAAAATTAGGTTATTAGGCAAAGATGTGTACAACAGACGAGAATGGAGAAAACTGACCAAATATAGTGACCCCACATGAAAATGGGTAAAAGCTTTTGAAGAAGTTGACAGTGCATGAGGCAAAGACTTTTCTGGTGAACAAAGCAGTCTGGTATTGGATTACTGTATAATGTTTGAAAGACACCACAATATGATACATTTTGGAATTTCTACAGAAACAGTTCATGTTGAACATAACCTGCAAAACGCACACCACTGAAGACCAGATATTTTATTTTGATATTGCTAATATAAAATAATTCAAACACAAAAAACACTCTTAAAAAAGCTTATTGTAAATAATTGATTTCAGAACACAACATTTAACATACAATATCATAAAGGTTAATAAAGATTCACAAATTTCTATGCACTGCTTTAGAGTTATGATTTTCATCCTAAACTGGGTGGCACAGTATTGGCTAATGTACCTTATTACAGCAGAAAACATACTGACACTAAAACCTTTTCTTCAATAACAAAAAATAGATTTTGTAATAAACACTTTCTTCATACAAGATTTGTTTTACATTTAAAATAAATTAGTACACAATATTAGGCATTTCATGGATACCAGGAAAAATCAATAGTTCTTTCATGACTACCACAGCACTCAAATTCATTTTACACAGTTTATGCCGGTAGATATTAAACTGCATATTTCTTTAATATAATTCTACACATTCATAATTAGGTTAAATGCACAGTATTACAATAATGATCCACACTTTGTTTTGCGTTGGATAAAAAAAAAATCTGAGTAAAATTATAAGCAATACATTAAGATATTGGTTGTAAACAAATACAAAAAAATATCTTATTGTAAATAAATTTACAAAATAAAGTAGTACAATAGATGCAGGTTTTACTACGTCAATCTTTAACATGCACAATTTTAAAAGGAAGATTCCGGATTCATAAAAATTACTGTCTAGCTAGACAAAAAAAATAGAAAACCAAACCTCTTGCCTTCAGAAGATACCTATCCCTCTTGGAATGCTTTTCATATTATGTAAACTTTCAAGATTAATTCAAAATGATTTCATTTGACGATTACTTGCTTAAACAAATTAGCCAATATGATTAAACTCAATGTAACTTTATGGAAATTAAAAATGTAATTATATATTTTGATATGGAACAACCCTTTTTACAATAATTAAGCTAAACTGCATTCAGCTGCCCTTTCACGGTTTATACTGGAGTAGAAATTGTGGTGGAAGTTCAAGACACTACCATATAAATGTGTCTATTATCTCAGCTACAGCCAAAAGTAAAGATGCAGTGGTTTCAGATGTAGCCTATACAATTTCCTCGAATGGTCCTTCAAAACCCAAACTTGAATCTAACTGAAAAGGAAGACGTGAAGATTGTGGTTTGCTTAGACTGTGCATTCTACCTGACACAATGTAAGCAAACATGTGAGGAAGAATGGGTGAAATTACACAAACCTGACATGGAAGCTCATGATCGTTATCTAAAGTTCATTTTGAAAGCAGGGCTTCTGACGGGGGTGAAAATGTGTTTTCTAATTCATCATAAGATGCAATCTTTCAAAAAGTCTTCCATCTTTAATTTCCTCATTAACATTATTAACTTGTGGTCAAGGCTCTACAATTCATTTGCAAAACACTTCACTTTAATGTATCATTTTAATACACTGATAAATAATAAATATTTTGCTTTAACAGAATGCATTTACTGTGAATGAAGAAAAAACAAGTGCATTAAAACCAATATTTGTAAAAATACAATGAAAATTTGCAATTGCTCAAGGGGACTAAAACTTCTTAAAGGCACTATATGTATGGTAAATGTGGAGCTTGCTACAATAAAATCAATTCAGTTTCTGTTCTGATGAGCATTAAAAAAAACATTTGAGATGCTTACCATAACTGCTTCTTGGTCTATTTGCCATTACAACATATCATATTGGCACCACTTATTAATCATAGCTAAACTTCAACTTTGATGAAAAACATTGTGTATTTATAAAATACAGTGAGCCATCATTGGAAAAACAAAAAGAAGCAGCAAAATATATTATAAAAGTGATTCAATACTAATTAAAAATCTGTCTTACCACACTCATTAGAAAAATAAATATCTGTCTAGAAATACATAACAACCAGTCGGTAGGCTTAATGGATTTAATATAGGCTTGTGAGTTTCAGTAAAAATAAATCCATGCTGTAAGAATATTCTTTTCTGTTAGAAATAGGAAATCTGTGATGCGAAGGATTAAAATGGATGACTGGTAACAAGGTTTTATTACATATGAAAGCCATGTGTTTTATCACTTGTTAGTGGATTCCACCTTTCCTGCTAAAGGTGATCAGCAGCAGAGCAGAAAATTCAAACAGACTATTTTCTTCTGTAGCAGAGCTTCAAAGCATCAATAAAGGAGAATGTTAAACCTCAGTGAAAGGCACTGCAACTTTACAAATGTGACATCTTGTCTCCTGAACCATCTGGCAGGCACAGCAAAAATTAAAAGGGAACATAACTGAGGAAAGCAGACATGAAATTATATGCAAGGTTAACTTTTAAGGTAGGGGATACATTAGATTCACAGCCTAAGTTTAAATTATCAACTTCGTTGCATTGAGGCCTGGGGTCTTTTCTACAACTGCCAAAATGTAGCAGATATAGACTCCAAACAGAATGGTGGATTAATGCAAGTATTAATAAATAAATGTCAGCTGTTGTTAGCAGGCATCAATGCACAAGCTTAAAAAGTAGTACTACTTTTGTGACTTAAATTTTCTGTCATTATAGCCAATTAATCATAAAGGTTAAATTGTGAATTCTAAACATTTTTAAGAAAATAAATATTAATAATTTAGCACTTATTATATATTTAAATACTTTAAAAATAAAACATTCCTGTAACAATTTCTACACCACCACAGTCAAGACAAAAATATAAGAATCTTTCTAACAAACTTTGTTTGAACACCAACTAGATAATAAAGAGGTGGTATGCTTTATAGGATTTACAGGTTAATTACTTAACACTAATGGCTTGAAAAAAATATAAAATCACTGAAATCATGACTGGCTATGAATGTTTTCCTAAACACATTAATGTCTGTAATCACAGGTAGCTAAAACACAATGTCCTCAGTTTAGGTATAACTGCTGCTCTTGGACTTCAAGAAAACTATTCACTCCACATTGGACTACCATAGTAATGTTCTAATTTAATTAAGTACAATATGTGGTATTTTTGTAAATTTACTTTTAAAAAAAATGTGAAAAAGAATGAATACACAGCATCGAATTAAAGTATTCATTGTAGTAAAGGAGGCATTGAAAGAAAAAGCTATATAGAAAAATCAAAACTGGATGAGTGTAATTCTCGGTTTAAATTAAAACTTAAGAACATATGTTTTATATGTCTTCTGCAATATTAACACTTATTGCACATATTAACACGTATTTCAAGGTTTCTTTACTGGCAATCTATTTTTCAGCATTTTCATATTTCTTATTTGGTTTCATTTTTTGCGACCTCAAATACAAAATGATACACATACATTAAAATTTCAATATACAAAAATTCAAGGAAATGGGAAAAAAAAAGTGAGGTATCAAAAGCATGTTTAATGTCAAGTACCTTCATCTGACAAAATTTTCTGAATGTTCATTAATTTGTATCCTTGCCCTTTAAGATGGTACACTTAAAATCTTTTGTTTCTACAAAGTGCAGCACAGTGGCACAATAGATAGCAGTTCATCCTCAAAGTGCCCAGAGCCCATTTCGAATAAACAGGTGGGGTGCTACGTGTGCAGTTTATATATTCTATCCATAAATCACAAGGTGATACACCAGACAATATTTTTGTGCAGCCTAGAGACCCAGAGAAGTGGATTAGTGACTAAATTGTCACAGGCTGAGTGGGAGTGGGTAAGTAGATGCATGCACAAGTCCTTCATAGGGTAGAGTTGGCTTCTGCTAAAAAAGACTTAAGCTCCCAATGATTCTTTAATGAAAATGTTGGCTCAGAAAAATAAATGAATGGACATTTTCACCACTGCTTAAGGGAATGTGTAAACAATTACTTGACTTTTCTGATGCCGAATTTACTACCCTTTATTAAAGCTTATCTGACTCAAAATCATTGCCACGGAGGCTGATTTTAGCCACAATAGCAAAAAACATGCATATATTCAGGAAAGGGGCTTGTCAAACACTACCTGTGCATATGCTGGGTTGCTCTTGGGCTATTTTCACAAGAAAATTGCAAATGGGGAGGACAATAATGTAGACAAGGGAACACAAAGCCGTAAATTCAGCTAAGTTTGATTAGCTGACTTGGTTTACACATTGAACCAAAAAAATCTGCTAAACGGTCTACATTTTTACTCATTTTAATTGGAAACTTTAATTGTTCTAATAAAATGTATTTCAATTGTTTACAATAGACTGGTAACTAATCCATGTCTAGTCTGTGATTTGTGCCCACTGCTGCTAGGATAGGCTTTGTCACTCAGCAAACCTAAAATGGACTAATTGGACGCAAGAATATTAATTAAACAGCAATTTAATAACCTAGGGATGTATGGTTAACACATCTTAAAATAAATTTTATTGCTTTATCATAAGCATCATATGCCGGATCCTCAACAGTGATTAGGCAGCCTACAGGGATAAGGTTAAGAACGTAGCATTGTGAGTACCATAACTGATTTTTGCCAGGCCACATGAATTAGATAATCAAGAAATCAGATCAGCACATTTACTTTCTCAGGAAGTTTGATTGGTCATCCTGGACGCTACATTAAAACAGAGTCTGGTTTCCAAATGTACCATACTCTGTTATGCCAACTGCTCAAATTCTGAATGCATGGCTTTACAGAGGGTAGTGAAGGCACCACATGCCATTGCTGGAAATGAAGTTTTTTTTCTGTCTTGCCAGTTGGCAAGCAATCCAAGAGTATAAACTTAAATGCATTTTTTTCCTCTAAGATTTTTGAAAGAAGTCACACCCTGTGATGACTGTGGCACTATAATTATAAATGTATGTTAAATGCTGTCAAGTAGTTACTATTTTATTATCTTTCTTGCTGCTTACAGTATTTTTGTATACAGGAGGATTTTAGAAAGAATTCTGTTTATTGTTTCAATTTTACAGCTTTTCAACTAGATTTAAGATAATCTATACCCACTAAATTTGAGTTATAGTGCTTAGTGATCATTATGAATTATGGCACAGGTTAGCCATAGAACTTGAAAGATTTTGGCCCATGTGTTGGTTATACAGAAATTGTTCATCCATCCATTTCCTTACTCTAATGCATTTCTGGATAGAGAATCCTGGAGCCCATTACATAGGACTGGGTGTATGGAAGACGTAATCAATGGAATGCAAGTCCATTATAGGGCACTCTTACACACCTACTCATTTACTAATTCAGGGACATTCACAGACAGCACTTAAATAAACGTGTATACTTTTAGGATGTGACAGGAAAAAGAAAGGATAGAACATAACTGCTCACAGACTAATTGGGACTAGAGTCTGAATCAAGGCTATAGTACATAATATTGGCAGTAAGGCAGGAAACAGTTCTGAAAAGGACACCAGTCCATCACCGGGTCCACCTGTAATCGGAAAAACTTATAGTTTCAACTAACTGAAGTGTCTTATAAATATACACAGCAAAAGGAAACTGGAAAATATGGGGATATTGTACTGCACAAACAAAGAGGCAACAACTGGGTGCAGCATCCAAATCTAATTTTCTGGATCTGCGAGGTTACAGTGCTACCCACTGTGCCACCCTACCTAAAACATGACCAGATAAATTAAATCCCTCTAGAAGGGAGTAATGAAAAAGTGATAAATTATAAAAGCAGTAGAATGAATTTTGAAAGCTATAGTCATGAACAGCCAATGGGGAAAAAAAACTTAAAATCATAGGGAGCATTGATAAACCAAACAAGATGAGTAGTACATACTGTACTAATATGCGTAGCATAAAAGGAACTCATATCTGCTTTTTGCTACACTATCGTAAATAACTCTGAGCAAGATAAATGAATATTTGAAATCTGAATTCTAGACTTTTTTTTTTTTTTTTTTAAAAGACCACATCTTTTAAGTACAGAAAAGAAAAAGAGCTTTAATATTTTACCAGACAGATCTAGCCTAGAATAGTGTTCCCTGCCCCCACCACTACATAAAAAAATCTTAATGCATTAAATAAATGGCTACATTAATGCTATATTATGCCCTTGTTGGGTTTCAAAGTATTTTTCACTGCCATGTGTAATCCAAGACACCCTTTCTCAGTCATCCCCCTTAATGTACCTTTAGTACAATCTGCAAATGTTAATCAAAGTACATAAATCATATCTTGAGTATATATACACACTTCTCTTTTCATCTGACCCACTGACTATACATTTCACAAGGCAAACTGAGCTTTAGCAATGCTTTGAAAATAAACTGCATTAAGTAACATCTTGATTGCATATTGGAACACAGAGATGGAGAGCTGCTTGACAGTGCTTTACAGTCTCACTCTGTCCTCAGAAAGTGCTGGATTATTTTAAGCTACACAATTGATTTCCATTATATCCAACTGTGACCCCTCATGTCCATGAATAATTAAAAATCACCTTCAAATCACTAGTGACTGAATTAATCTCTATGTAAGGCAAGCTTCTGTAGTAGTTTCCAGAATCTTGGCAAATGAGATGCCTACCACTTTATGAATGACTCAGTGTCTGGTTTTCTGAAGCTTTTGGTGAGTAAATCCAGTGACATTTGGAAAACCATCATTGTCTCTTAGATCACCAGGCTTAAATTGCAATGCTACTTTAAAAATGCCAAGATTTTCCAGTTACATCTCATATTCTGGGAGTGATGTTTAAGATTCAGCAACCTAAAAATAAACATAAAAATGTATAAAATTAATTTGAAATATGCCAACACTCAAGCAATATACAATTTAACAACATTTTGATCATAACATTCTAAAACCCACTTAATCCACGTGGTTGCCTTCACAACATGGCCTTCATATAAATACACACACACAGAGGTTAACTGGCAAGTCTAAATTGACACTAACATGCATGTCCTTTGGGAATGCAAGAGGAAACTCCATACGGACATGACGACAACACATAATTTATTACGTGTAATTTTTTCTACTACAATGAAATTTTATTCTGCTTAAACCCAGTTAGTCTAAATGTATATATTGCATTTGCTATGTGTATGAGGAGTGATCAAAATGTTTTAAGCCTGAACCTAAAAGGGGTGTACTAAAAATATAAATTATAATTATTCTCTGTTTTGACTGTTTAATTTAGAACCAAGCCAGAATTGCAAAATCAAGTATTATGCTATCAATGAATTTTCAATGCTAGACAACAGTATGCTTTAATGACAAGGTGAAAATCAATCAACATGTACCTGAACTAATGACCTTCATATGTCACAGCCAAGAGACCACAGAATTCCATTGTGGCAAAATGTCTATCAAGGATGACCAGTTTGTTGTGACTGTAGAGCAAATTGTAATGAAGAATTGGAATGTGACAATACGCGAGATAGCATATACAGAGTCATATGAAAAAGTTTGGGAACCCCTTTCAGCCTGCATAATAATTTACTCTAATTTCAACAAAGAAGATAACAGTGGTAGGTCTTCATTTCCTAGGAACATCCGAGTACTGGGGTGTTTTCCGAACAAAGATTTTTAGTGAAGCAGTATTTAGTTGTATGAAATTAAATCAAATGTAAAAAACTGGCTGTGCAAAAATTTGGTTACCCTTGTAATTTTGCTGATTTGAATGCATGTAACTGCTCAGTACTGATTACTTGCAACACCAAATTGGTTGGATTTGCTCGTTAAGCCTTGAACTTCATAGACAGGTGTGTCCAATCATGAGAAAAGGTATTTAAGGTGTCAATTTACAAGATGTGCTTCCCTTTGACTCTCCTCTGAAGAGTGAGGGCATGGGATCCTCAAAGCAACTCTCAAATGATTTGAAAACAAAGATTGTTCAGCATCATGGTTTAGGGGAAGGCTACAAAAAGCTATTTCAGAGGTTTAAGCTGTCAGTTTCAGCTGTAAGGAATGTAATCAGGAAATGGAAGGCCACAGGCACAGTTGCTGTTAAAGCCAGGTCTGGCAGGCCAAGAAAAATACAGGAGCGACATATGAGCAGGATTTTGAGAATGGTTACAGACAACCCACAGATTACTTCCAAAGACTTGCAAGAACATCTTGCTGCAAATGATGTATCTGTACATCATTCTCCAATTCAGCACAATTTGCACAAAGAAAATCTGTATGGCAGGGTGATGAGAAAGAAGCCCTTTCTGCACTCACGCCACAAACAGAGTCGCTTGTTGTATGCAAATGCTCATGTAGACAAGCCAGATTCATTTTGGAACAAAGTGCTTTGAACTAATGAGAGAAAAATGTAGTTATTTGGTCATAACAAAAAGCGCTTTGCATGGCAGAAGAACACCACTGCATTCCAAGAAAAACACCTGCTACCTACTGTCAAATTTGGTGGAGGTTCCATCATGCTGTGGGGCTGTGTGCCAAGTTCAGGGATTGGGGCACTTGTTAAAGTCGAGGGTCGGATGAATTCAACCCAATATCAACACATTCTTCAGGATAATGTTCAAGCATCAGTCACAAAGTTGAAGTTACACAGGGGTTGGATATTCCAACAAGACAATGACCCAAAACACAGTTCGAAATCTACAAAGACATTCATGCAGAGGGAGAAGTACCATGTTCTAGAATGTCTGTCACAGTCCCCTGACTTGAATATCATCAAAAATCTATGGGATTATTTAAAGCTGGCTGTCCATGCTCGGCAGCCATCAAATTTAACTGAACTGGAGAGATTTTGTATGCAAGAATGGTCAAAAATACCTCCATCCAGAATCCAGACACTTATCAAAGGCTATAGGAGGTGTCTAGAGGCTGTTATATTTGCAAAAGGAGGCTCAACCAAGTATTGATGTAATAGCTCTGTTGGGGTGCCCAAATTTATGCGCCTGTCTAATTTTGTTATGATGCATATTGCATATTTTCTGTTAATCCAATAAATTTAATGTCACTGCTGAAATACTACGGTTTCCATAAGGCATGTCACATATTAAAAGGAAGTTGCTACTTTGAAAGCTCAGCCAATGATAAACGAAAATCCAAAGAATTAAGAGGCATTCCCAAACTTTTTCATATGACTGTACTACATGGATTAATTATGGGACACTGAACCCATTTGTCATAAACTAGTAAACATGAGCAAAGTCTGTGAATGCATCGTCGTTACAATGGCCAAGAGTACAAAAAATTAAAACAATGAACTCAAGCCAATTCCCTAACAGCAGACCAATTCAACCTCCAAACCAGTGCTGGCAAAAATCATGAGCACAATTTTATGTTGTTTAGGGCATATACCACATTGATTACATGCCTCAAAACACCTACATAACCAGTCAATATTAAGCTGATTTGCTTTGGCATTTGCAACACTGCTTGGTTTGCAGAGGCTGTTCTATGAATTCAAAGACATGCCATGCACACCTTCTCCAGGCCTGCATTGTGCAACTATTGGCCCTTTGTGAATTTGAAGGGTTCTTAACACCCAAATAAAATGATGGAAGGGTATCTCCTTTGTGGCTTCTTTATTTTTAACCCAGACATCATTAACAATGAGACATAAAAAGAAAATAATGAACACCTTCTGTTCAAACAGAATCGTATATATCCACCAATTTATCAGTTTCTTAACATGTTAATCCAATTCAGGATAATAACATTCCAGGGCTTATAAAGGACCATTTGATCCAAAGTTCAAATGGATGATGTGCCAGTCTATTGTAGTAGTGCATGCTCACACACACACTCTCACATTCACTTACACTAAGCTAGTTTAGAGCTCCCAATTAAAAATCTGCACAAGCTATAATGTAAAAATCAAAAAAGCAAAGGGAAATGGACATCTACAGTTTAACAGAACTTCCCAATACCTATATGAGACAACTTTAGAATGGTAAAATATATATCGATTGTTTTCACATTTGTTATTTGAAATATTTAACTGTCCATTTGTATTGATGGAGAGTAAATAAAAAATTAATCACAAAAAAATAGTAAAATATTAGAACAGAGCATCACTTGCACACAAGCAGTTCAGAACCATTCATCAATAATAAAAAAAAAAAAAAAAAAAGGACCAAGGCACAGCATCAGGAAGGAACCTTAAGGCTTAAGCTTTTTGAGACTAACTTCAGTGCACTAAAACAATTTCAGTAATGGAATGTAGGTTACCTTGACGGGCAAGTGTGCATTCAGTCTTAAAAATGAGTCGACGGTGTTATTCTCCTTAGATTCAAAGAAAGCATCATAATCCTAAAAATAGGAAGAACACATACAAAAAACATTTTGATGCATTAATCTAATATACAAATTCTCTTCTTCATTTTGTACCTTCAAATTATGATAATTTGAAACACCCACAAAGATGCATTGAAAGCCATATGATTAGCAATATCGGTGTTACCATAATCATCCTTTTCTTTCAGTTTTTCTGGGTGAGGACTGTGGTTGCAGGCTAAGAGTTGGGCTGACCAGACCTCCACAGCAAATTCCTGCGTCTTCCCTTCAGTCTTCTCCCAGTGGACCATGCCTTGTATATTTCCTACGTTAGATACCCAGGGGGTATCATAACATGCCTAATCATTCCAACTGGCTCCTCTTGTTCTAGAGAAACAGTGGTTCTTCTGCAACATTTGCCACCTTGCAATAAAGAGTAAGCCCTCCTACCCTGTACAAGAATCTCATTTTGGTGACAAAATCATGTGTTGCCAAAGATCTTTGTTACAAATGTGTGTAGGAAAAAAATCAATACAGACAAAAATATATGCAACTACTAAGGCATCACTGTACTGTGCATTCTTTACCTCCACAAACAAACTGCAAATGGAGAGACAACACATAACCATGTAAACTAAACTAAAGAGCAACCATACTGTGCAACATATAGTGGCAAATTTTGCGCAAACTGCTGAAAGTCTAACTAGCGTTCAATTTCCCCTTGGGATTAATAAAGTATCTATCTATCTATCTACCTACCTAACTACCTTTAGGTATTGTGTTTTTTTATGATGCAATATGCAGATTCATTTCTGTACACTGTATAGGGTTTTGATTTGCAATTTTTGTTTGTGTCACTATAATATAAACAGTACAATGAATCTTTACTAGCTGTGTGCATTTGTCACTGCACATATTTTTCCACTGCACATTTCACTTCACTTTTGTTGTCCTGCTTGGTTGTGTTGGTATGTAATTGTGGACAATTCATGTCTAGGAGTAATGGCAGATTTAAGTATGGGAGACATGGGCAGCCACACAGGTAATCATCTTTTCGGTGTCTGCAAATGATGCCGCACTACAAAATTGGGAATAACGGTTATAGCCTAAGGCAATCAATCCATTAGGTGCGATTTGAAAAAGAAAAAAAAAAAGAAAAAATTAAGGGGCGGTTTTGGAAAGCCCTTGTTATGTACACAGAGGGGGTGCAAATTAAGTAACTGAAGGCGTGCACCCCCTTATTGAAGTCGAATACTGACTAACCATTATGGACACCGTCCCCCTCCCTGCCTAGGGCTCCAAATGGGCTTCCATCAACACTATGACAAAAACAATTCACCACCTGATTTAAAAGCAGGCCATCCATTTATCTGAATCACAAACTCTATTTCCACCACTCCTAACCTGATTACTGAAGTCTCCCAGTAGATAAAACAATTATTCAAATAGTCAAGTTCTCCTCTTTGTAACTTAAAGATGCACTGAGGCAACCCGCTCTACCACCTGGGCAAAGTCCAATTGTATGGTAATAATGTGGATGCCTTTCAGTATACCCATACTTGCCCAGGGACTCTCCTGTGAGGCAAATGCGGAGTAGGAGAGAGAGATCCCCCTTAATCAAGATGTCGGACTTCAGAGCCAATGCTTTGTGTAGGTACAAGTCTGACATTATCTAGAGACTATTTTTTGCACTCTGGAATAAAATGCTGCTCAGTCTCCACCAGAGAAGTTACATTCTATGTCCGAAAAGTCAGCTTCTTTTGCCAAGGTTTAGAATATCAGAATCAATCTCACTCTTGCCTATTGCTCAGCTTGCACTGCAACCTATTCTCATTTTTCATCCTGTGGGTGATGAGCTCTTAGTAATACAATCTAATTTCGTAACATTTTTCTTTTCTTACTAACATTTATAAGAATAACTCAAGATAAATCACTTTGGCCTCATTTTAACAAGTCTTTTACTAGGTAAAGGACACAAGATTAACTATTGTGATACTCAGAGAAGTGAGGACGAGGATGAACGGAGAAAATAAGTAAAAGGCCGACATTTCAAATTTAATACAGTACATACAGTTAATGCACTCTAGGCTGCAGCCACATAGTCTGTATAATATGTTTTAAATTGTATTGATTGTGTTATTTATAATCCCAGTATACAGAGATACAGCTAATATAAAGCTAGGAACATCCACTGTTAAAGTTAAAATGATACTAAAGCTTCATAGAGACTAAATAGTAAGGAAAAATGTTCAGTCATTTTTGTGCTGAAATATTTTTCATTTTACAACATATTCTTACTGTACCATATAATGATAGAGCATTAGATAGATAGAACTTTATTTGTCCCCAGAGGGAAAATGGACTTTTCCAGAAGATTTTTAAATCTATACTAATAAAAGGCAAAGCCCTGACTGACTGACTGACTCACTCACTCACTCATTCATCACTAATTCTCCAAGTTCCCGTGTAGGTAGAAGGCTGAAATTTGGCAGGCTCATTCCTTACAGCTTCCTTACAAAAGTTGGGCAGGTTTCATTTCGAAATTCTACGCGTAATGGTCATAACTGGAAGCTATTTTTCTCCATATACTGTAATGGAGTTGAGCTCAAAAGCCATGGGGGGCGGAGTTTCATGTGACAATATCACGCCTCCCACGTAATCACGTGAACTGACTGTCAACGCAGTACGTAGAAAACCAGGAAGAGCTCCAAAAAGCGCTAAAGAAAACATGCATTATATAATTGAGAAGGCAGCGAAACAATAAGGAGCGAGCGAGTGACATATACAACCATATTCATGAGTGCTGCTACTTCGGAAACAAAGCACGGTGTAAACCTAAAGTTTAAATTAAGTTCATAGACAGGCTGCCGCTGTTTAATGAGAGGACGCAGGATATAAACGAGAGTTTTGATCACTTTGTAACTAAGTTAAAATTAGTGGTGAAGGGCTGTGCTTATGCAAATTCCGAGAGACTGTGTTTGTGGGGGATTGACAGTTAAGGTGGGTGGGGGAGTCACGTCATCATCTCCCCTCCCATTCACCTCATTTCGCTCTGAGCTGAGCTCCGCAGCTAACACACTGTTACGGAAGCGAATTTGTGCCACCAAATACTCACAGAAAAATCCACAAGTTAATACACACGCTGTCTCTACAGTTTCTCCACACTGAATCCTCCAGGCACTACTTACAAAAGGTTACATTGACAATTGTGTTACGTTACTTTTAAAATGTTTCCTTTTCATAAGCACAGCTGAGAAGCTTCGATGCATGTGCTCCATAACGCGTTAAAAAATCACGCATTTAATCACACTTTGCATTACAAACAAAGGGGAACTTCTGTCAATGCATGATTTCCTGGTACACCGATTACATTGATCAGCGCTTCCCGATTCATTTTACCCTCGCACCCCCTTGGTTTGAGAAGAAGTATGAAAAAATATGAGGTTAACACAGAAAAACAAATCACCAATTGAAGCTTTATGAATAATCGATTCGCCATCAATAATTGTTTTGGTAAAGCCATACTCAGTGTAATCCTCCTTCCATTTTATAATTTTTCCCCTACTAGCCATGATTAAATGAACGGTAAAAAAGTAAGAGCGAAGCGAGGGTGACTTATTCAGGCAGGCAGGTGACAGCTCAATAGCTCGAATTTGGATATAAGTAGGTTCTATTTAGTCGCCAGAAATATCTTTGTTAGGAATGGAAGTTGAATTTAGTCTTTAAATTTCTATGGTAAATAAAAAGTTATGCAATGATGACTAAATTTAACTATATAAAGTCAAAACTTGATTATATAAAGTCACTGTCGGAATAAAAGTCAAAACTTGATTATATAAAGTCATTCCCAGAGATAGAGATAGAGATAGATAGAGAGAAATACATATACCAAACAAATTTTTCCCATAAGAAATAATGGGAAAATGATTAATCCGTTCCCATGAAAAAAAAAATCCTATTGCTATTGACATATTATACATTGATGGGGTTGTATAAAATACTTTAAACACTGCTTAATACTAAAATACATAAATACAAAAGCAATTAGATGAAATAAATGAAAATTTTACCTCAGTTTACTTTTTAATAACATCTTTGTTTTTCACAATCGTAGATACCGTCGTTCTCGGCAAACGGTATGCAACAGCCATGTCCCGGATACACATGCCACCTTCATACTTTTCAACAATCAATTCAAATTTACATGAAAAAAACACAAAATCACGTTGTGACGATGCAGGTTTGCTGTATGCTCCCATCTGCTGCCAGGGAGCCCTTGAATCCTACACCGTCTGTAATGTGCCTCGCTGCTAACCTCATCGGTAACAACAAAGCAAGGGGATGGTGAAAAAGTGCAAAGTGCTTTTATTAAAACAATTAACAAAACAAGGTGTTCAAATTAAAGTGCAGTCTCCAAAGTTCCAATAAATAATCCATAAAATCAGAAGTGAAACGTGGAGCTTAAAAACAATAGAAAAAAGTCTTAAAAACAACGAAATTAAAAGTAGGAAGCATTCTTTAAAAAAAAAAACCACAACAAGAAGCTCGGTGCCTGCTTCCCAACTGGGGAGTCGCCCTACTTGCAGCTGACCTTCGCACTGCCTGCTTCAGCCACTCTCTCTCTCTCTCTTTTTTACTCCCCTTCAAGCCAACTCGCGCTTCTGTTTATCAAGATAAGCAGCCCCAGGAACAATCATGAATGCGGATGGTCCCTCACAAGTGCACTTTGGTGAGAAACGGCCACATCGCTAATCGCCCTGACAACCTTTAGCCACATAACCACCACGCCCCCTCACCAAGCTGCGAGCGCGGTGATTATCTATTTTAAAGCTGGACTTTGACAGGAGCTGTGGACCCGCTATATCACACACGTGAAAGTTCACAGAGAGTTATAGCGCGGGTTGTTCACTGAATGCTAGCAACTGGCGAACTAACGCTCGTGGGCAGCCGTGGCTTTGTCTCGAGAGAGGTAAACAAGGTTAGCACGCGAGTCGTATTCCAAACAAAGATCATATTCCAAGCAAAATTTTTTGTGTCCAAACAGGGACGTATACCAAGTTGTACTTATTCCAAAGCAGACGTATACCGAGGTACCACTGTGTAGATAGATAGATAGATAGATAGATAGATAGATAGATAGATAGATAGATAGATAGATATGACAACAACACTCATATCAAGGACAAAACAATTACGTTAACAATCATGTTACATTATTTTTAAATTTTTTCCTTTTCATAACTTCTTTAACACACTACGTCTCCACTATAAAACAATAAATGTATAAAAGGCGCCCCAGTACCATTTTTGTCACACTTCTTCTGAATAATGTGTTGGCCGAAAGTAATTGGTGTCTGTGTGGCAGAGAGAGGTTGAGCTCATTATTGTGCAGTTTTGTTTTAATTCTCTCTCGCTGCTGCCTCCAGGTAGTTCAGAGTGTGTCCCATAACTGATCCTTTCCTTTTAATTAGCTTGTTGAGTCGGTGGGTTTCTCCTGAACTGATATTATCAGTTTAGCAGACCACAGCATAGACAAATCAAGTTATTTGCTTTTAATACAGTTTCCTTTTGTATCTTTTTATTCTAATTTCACAACCTTCAAAACGTAACTTGGTTAGATATGCAAGAACAGGTTAAGAATATAATCTCTGTTGACTTTAGTTTTTGATTTGTTGAAGAGGTCAAGGCAAAAGCCAATGTACTCTTTTATGGGGACTATTATCATCCCTTTCAACTACTCTAATATAGCCAAGTACTAGCTCTTCATCTGCCAGCTGGAAACAACCATCCAAAGTTGTTTCTTGCCTTATGCCCAATGCTGGCACACCAATATCCTGCAGTGCTAGTTTAGCTTTGCAGAAAAGCTTCCCATCATATTTAAGAAGTGTAACCAGGGTCTATTGCTCATCACCACTCGTTTTACAGTGCATCCCCACTGGCCTTCCAGGATGTGAACTCCGGTCATGCCCCATGTGTAGTGCTCAAGTGATCAGACTTCTGACTATGAGGATCTCTCTCATATAAAGCTGGCCAGTTCCATAAAAACCTGGCTGTTCAAGAACACTAATCATCATCACAAGTGTAAACAATTACCAGATATACATTTACTCACTCTTGCCAAGCATTTTCCAATTTGATACTGAAAGCATTAACATTACTTTCACACCAAAGTACTGACTTCTGAAATATGGACCTACTTAATTGTAATAAACATTAAATTTGTGATAACATCTATCCATTATCTGAACTCACTTATCCCATAAAAGGTCTGTAGGCAGCTGTAGCCTATGCTGTTATCATATGGCACAAGGCAGTTAATGTGTTTAGTGTAAGAGGATGGAAGTTCCAGAAAATCATTTTATTAGAAGCAGAGGGTGTACAAGAGTATTATGAGTTTATTTACGAGTCAGAAGAAAAATGATTAGTAGTGTCAACAGAGTCAGTACACAGATTTCATTATACATCTTTATTCATATTATTAGGTATGATTCAGAATCCGATTTTCTGTCCCTAAAATGCCTTTTCTGGTTGCTGTTTAAGCATAAGTGTGTAATCAATTTCTCTCTCATTGTACAAGATACCTTATTTTAAATGCAAATGCACTTGCACTGGTGAGCACATGTTATCCAGCCATGAACTGCACCTACAATGTCAAAACTGGAAGTATCCAAAAAAAAAACCCACTGAGAACAATTTAAAAAAATAATTAATAATAAAATTAAAAACACATCAGGACAAAAAGTAAAAACCAGAAATAAAATACAAATGTATTTCTGACAAGAACAAAATTGAAAGGCAATAACAAATAGGAATAAAAAATGGGTATACAGAGAGACAAAAATAAACACAAGTCATTAATCACCCTTGCATTGTTTGCAGTTGAAGCCAACTCTGGAGATGGGGTAGCAGTCCACTACAGGGCACACTTACACCCAGTATTACATCATACTGGGCCAATTTAACATCTTCAGAACTGACCTACACAGCTGTGATACCACAGGAAACCACAGTGACAAACAAAAAACACTGACAGAACATTCTAAACTTTACCATGAAAGTGACTGGGCTACTAGAGTTGTGGCAAAGCAATACTAACCAGTGTTCTACTGTGCCATCCATGAAAACAAAAAAAAAAGCCATTTAGCTTTTTAGACCAGCATTCACTTGTTTAATTTTTGACATTCAAAGCTAAAACAATGAAATAAGAAAACAATTGTATACACAAGATAAAGTGCATATTAATGTTTGATATGCTGAGCAGCATTTACTTTGTTAGGCAGACAAGGATTATGTAAATTGTATAGTTATTCAGATATTATTGGATCAAAAATAGATTTCAACAGATGGTAAGTGCAAAGTAGTAAATAAGTCTGGTAGGAAAACTATCAATAATTAAATAGCATTCAGAATGGTAAAATATTAGAACAGAACCTCACATATGCACGAGCAGCTCAGACACACTAATCAATCAGAGAGAAAAAAAACTTTTGGACGAGGGCACAGCATAATGAAGGAACATTAGAGCTTAAGCTTTTTGAGACAACTGATAATCTGTGAAAGAACATGCTAACTTTGATGTTTTTATAACAATTAAAATGAATACTGTTTATTAACTGAATGGTCTTTGAAAACAACATTTATTTTCAGGACTACTTCAAATGAAAATCTGTAGATCACTTGCTTTATCTTTTACATTTTGTGTAGTGTGACAACTGCTGCAATACAAAGAAAAAAAACATTTTTTAAGCCAAATTCATCACTAATGATTTACTTATCTTCTCTCTTATCATGGACATGCAGCACACTAATAGCTCACAAAACCATAGCTTCTCCAAGCAACCAGGTTCTTATGCTGTCAATGGAGAATGTGAACAGACCATTGATGAGCAGGTACATCCACTCATGAAAGCTGCATTTACATCTGCACACTCAGACCATGTGCTGATCAGCTGGCAGGAATCTTCTGTAACATCTTAAGTAAGTTCCCTACTTAATTTACCATCCTCACTAACCTCGAGATAACCACTATTGGTTCACAGCTGAAGAATTCTATTCACTTGTTTGAATAACTACAAGCCACTTGTCCCTTTTATCATGAAGTGCTTAGAGGGGTTTAACATGTACCAAATGCAGCTTACCAGACACACAGCATTCACATCTCCTTGCGTACCATTCATATTGAATCAAATGCAATCTCAGCAGCCATCTATGCACGACTAATCTAAAATGTCTTTACCTTGGTATTTAACACCAACATCCCTCTAAAGCTAGTAATAATGCTTAGTGCCTAAACAGTATCCTGCATAACTATGTCTTCCTGAATACCAAATCAGAGTGGCAGGCCAGGGGTATCCATATCTAACTGAGTTACTTACCATAGCAGGGAAACCTAGCAGTACATACTTGGGGCTCTTGACATTTTCTGTGTTTATTCATGATTGTGATGCCAAACATGGCACAAACAATTATCAAGTTTGTGTATAACGTGTCATTTGTTAGTATGAATATTAACAAATTCTAAACAGCCTAGACAGAGGAGGTTAATGTCTTAATGGATGGTGCAAAAACAAACTGTATTAAAGTCAGCGTGACAAAGGAGTCTTTTGTGAACAAGAAAATAGCTTTAAGTTTATATATGGGTCCACTGGCTAATTTTGTAAAGGTGCATTATAGTTATTGATATTAATTAACAGTTGTGGCAGATTGCAAAGACCTGGGGCTTCATGCATAACGGCGTATGTAGAATTAACACTAAAACCATGGCATATGGACAAAAGTAGAAATGTGCGTACGCATACAAAAAAAATCCAGATGCATAAATTTGTGCGTTCGCCAACTCCATAAATCCCGGTCAGCGTGAAAAGTAACACACATGCAAGTGCCTGCTGCCACTCCCCACACTCCTCCCAGAATTATTCTTCTTTGAATATGCAAATCAATATAAATAGCCCTTAAGCTTAGCGTTCTGTGAAAAGGCAATGGGGGGGAAATAGAAGAATTTCAGTGAATACCAAGTGGAGGCAAGGATAAAAACTTACTATTTGTTGGTTTAAAGTGTTATAAACAACAAAAGGAAGTTGATTGAGTGACATAGTGTGTCAGAGAAACTCAAAAGCTCAAATTCACAAAGTCTTACAGTGCCCGAAATAAAAAAGTTGTCAGATATCAAAGTGGCCGTGAAAAGGCGAGTCGTAGCCCACCGTCTGTGTGTCATATGAAAGCTTATTAGGGTACAGAGAAAAGAAAAAAAAAATAGGGACACAGTGAGAAAAAACGCACGAAATGTCAACTTCAATCTCAAAATTTCCACTTTAATCACGTAGTTTGTTTTGTCTTTAAAGTGGAACATCATAAACTTCATCTTTAAATCGTTTAATTTACTAGTTTCTCAAATACCATCGTAACTAAAGTAGCATATTAAATGCTTCGTTTTGTATGTGTTCTTCTATGTGCTCTGTGTGTGACTCACTACGTGCTTCTTAAATGGGCATTCTCTTCCTCAGACTGGACACAGAATCCATTACATTCGTGATATTACAGCTCTCTGAATAATTAAAATACTGAGATGTATACTTGATATCATTTTCATGATGACAGGAGTTAAAGCATGTTATTAAACATGGGAACATGGTGGCGCAGTGATAATAACAAG
The DNA here is from genome assembly GCF_016835505.1 of Polypterus senegalus. NCBI lineage: Eukaryota > Metazoa > Chordata > Cladistia > Polypteriformes > Polypteridae > Polypterus > Polypterus senegalus. The sequence continues at coordinate 107,759,359 of NC_053156.1, forward strand.
CTGGCACCCTTTCCAGAGATTTCTCCTGCAAGATGCTTGCTGCGCCATGCGCGACCTTCGATGAAATAATTTATTGCAGCAGTACTGTCTCTTTCAAACGTACTAACCTCCAATTCCTGTCCTTCCTTTTCTTTCTCCAAGTAACCAATCGCCACACAATCAGCTATGTAATAGATGTTAAGCCATCTGTAAGCTTAGAATGCCGATTCTTCAAAAGTTTTAAGGAGCATTGAAATATCTTCATAGTACATGTTTCATTATTCTACCCATCTATCCTTCCAGTGTCATGCCAGCCCCAGCAAGAATACAGCGTGTGGCAGGAACAATCCCTGAACTAGCTAGCGCTGTGACACACGTTTAATTATTAACAATATAGATTTAAATGATGTTAACATTTTCCCTTTATAATGTAATAAACATATTTTGCTGCATTTCTTAAAAATCTTAAAAATGATATCGTTATCATATGTAAATATGCGCTTTACAAAATTGCTCAGGTTGTGCAATATTATAAAATGTATCACAAGTTTACAGTGAGGTAATTGTACTAATAAGTACAAACAGTTCTACAAGGAACACTTGATGGACTGATTTGAGTGGGCTTATAGTCCTTGGGATGAAACTGTTTCTGAACCGTGATGTTACTACAGGAAAGTTCTGAAGCATTTGCCATATGAGAGCAGTTCAATAGACAGCATGGCTGAGGCAGCGTGTGCTTGATGCTGTATACCAATAATTCTCTTTCCAATCAGCTGCTGTAGAGCTGTGATTCCATACTCAGATACAGTGATATAAATACTCCAAGTGGTGCAGTCAGAGTAATATGGAAAAAGATGATCCACTGTGGCAAACCCTAATGGGAGCAGCTGAAAGAAGGTCCAGTGAAAGGAACAACACTAAAGCAGCTATGGTATTTGGAATAGTTTGGCCATTCCGTCGACCATTATATTGTTACAGGTTAATTACAATCAGATGCCTTAAAATAATAATATGTGGTTAATTTCAGTGTATTTATAAAGCCGCATCGGGGATGTGCATCTAAAAAAGAAAAAGAAACCACACTTGAACAAAAGCACTGCTCTGATGCTGGGTGCTGCCAGTTTGCAAAACCAAGCGGAGAACTTGCGTATGCAAGGGTTTGAGCTAGCGTGAAAGTGTGTGTGGCTTTACGGCAAGTTTAGGTTTTATACATCGCAATTTGAGCATGGAAACGGGCTCACGCAACATTTTTGTGCGTAAGCACCATTTATACATGAGGCCCCTGTTCTGTCTGTTTTTCTTATTGTACTTAAATTGAATATTTATATATTTGTATGAGATGACATTGTATGAATGATATTGCATTGCTTTGTTTACTAATCTGAGCCTGTCGTATTAGGTCATCTTATTTTACCTGGTACCCTGTATTCATTTCACATCAGCAGAACTAGCAAAAAACACTTCTTTTAAAAAAAAAAATCCATCCCACACGACTGCCCAAAATAAATGGCCATAACTCTTTGTTTAGAGTGCCATTTATATATAGTGTGTACCATAAAACTAAGTAATGCCCACATTACAATAATGTGTAATATAAATATTATTACTTACGTCTCCATAGTCTAAGTGCTACAGATGTTTGGGCACAAATATATAGCAGGAGTGTTTACCTATGAAATTGTTAAGTTTAATGACGGTCATTTTGGAAGGACTATTTTTGCTATTAATCGTATTTAAGATTTAAAACAAAGATAAATTAATCTTTGAATCCACTCAAGTACTTGCAAATTTGCTTTTAGATTGCCTATGGGCCCCTGCACCTCTCTCTAAGCAGTTTCAGTATTGTTAGTGTTTATTGTTACATTCCAACTCAAGATGACATGTTATAGACAAATAGCTTTTTTAATGATTACAGCTATCATTTTTCTTTTCTCTCTTTTCATTAATTAATTTGAAATGATATTAAATACATAGTAACAGCCACAAAGGGTTTTTTTTAGATACTAACTAAAAATGTATACTTTTAAAGAGACCCATCTTCAAAAAATAATACTTGGGAAAATCCAGTCAGTTCTGTAATCAACTTTACAACTGATCTATCATAAACTAGCACTTGCACTGTGTAAGCACTTATAAATTGCCAATGAACATTACAGGTTTTTGCTTAAATCTTTTTTTAGAAAAGTTAGATTTGCTGCCATGCTCTGTGATTCAGATTTATAAATACCAAAATTAACATCAGTGCCCACTTGACAGAAGTTAACCATGTGTTGTGGGGTACAAAATCATTTTGATTTATATTTCCATTATACTGCATATTGTTCAAGACATGAAAACTGATGAACTACATTCAGGACAAATCAAAGCATGCCTTCTTCCCAGTTACAGTATATCTCACTTTTAATACAGCTGTTCCAACAAAGAAAGGAAGACATGCTGGTGGCAAATTACTTCATAACATGAGAAAGGATAGACATCTGATTCATTTTACAGCCAGGGAAAAGAAGACATAGTGATACCTCAGAGAAAGTAAAAAAGTTTTATTGTTTGGGAAAACGGACAGTGAATTAATTCTTCATAGTGACAGGCAGCCAATTGGAATAACTAACAATCACATCTTGCAAAACCCCCCAGTAGAATTTTAGAATAAATATGCCTCGTCTGAGGAGCGATATAGTGAGTAAGTGAGTAAGGAAGTAAGGAAGGAGGGAGGAAGAAGAGAAAAGCATCATGAACAACTACAAGTGCTAGATCAGAAACTGCCTGTGACATTCATCCTTGTCATCTGTAACTTTTTCATAAGCTTTTTCTAAAGATTATATAGGAATGATAGAAAAGTCTGGATATATTTTCTATTATTCTTTGTTCCACTGGTATTATTATTATTCTTGTAATAAATACCATGCTGCTTTTAACTTTATATGCTTTGTCTTAATGTCTATAGAGTGACTGAAGTAATAAGTCAGATTTCTTTGAGCACCTGGTGCAGCCAGAGATTTGCTATTACCTCTGTGCTGCGAGGTTTATTAAGGCTGCGACTGAGAGCTTCACTCAATAGTAGGGAACAGTACGTAAAGTAAGGCATTCTTGGCTGATAAATGGCCTACAGTCAAGGATGCTGAGCCTTTGCATGTTTAAATGTATTCTTGTAGACCAAAAGTAACATTTAGCTCCGAGATATCTTTAAAACATTGTATGTTGTTCATGCCGATAATAGGTAAGTCTCTTGAAGTGCTAAGTGCTGAGAGTGTGACAGACTGTTATTCCTAAAGCACTTGTGTGGTTTAAAGTGCTAGAGGTTTGTCAGTTGTGCGTGTGTCATTCATGGGGCACTGTTGTGGTTAGGGTCTGTGTGTATGCGTATAGCTATGTATGTGTATGTTAATCTTAAAGTGCAACAGTGCACCAACCCGATAACGAACTTGACGAGTACACTTACTGTTGTGATGTGGGATTTTGCATATAACTTGATAAATGTTTTGTATGTCTTTATTTATAATTTAGGCAAACCAATGTAATTTAGTGGTACTTTGGTGAGAGGTATTCGTGTTTGCCTCCAATTCCCACCCATCCCCCTTTACGACTGTCTCTTTTGGCGCTTTTCCACTGCATAGTACGGCACGACACGGTTCAGTTCAGCTCACTTTTAGGGGTTTTCCACTGGAAACAGTACCTGGTCCTTTTTTTAGTACCACCTCAGCCGAGGTTCCAAGCGCCGAACCGTTACCAAAGCGTGACGTGTAAACTGCTGGTCACTGATTGGCCGGAGAAAATCGTCATTACTGCGTCACTGGCTATTCTTTTCTTTAAAAGGTACACACACGCGGAGGTTTGTGTCCCATCTCTCAATCGCTGGACGCAGTTTGTTGCATAAGTGGATAAATGTTTCTTCAGACATTCGAAAGTTCTCCAGCCACTGAGTGTTTGTAAAACCGGGAACAATCACATCCCACCACTCTGAAGCACGGTTAAATGTCCAAAGAGATGGTCTGTTGCGGCGACTTTTTTGCAAAATGTGGAAGATCTGTAATATACAGAATCAGCATTTTAATGTTACACTGGCAGTTAAGTTCATTTTATGCTTTGCAACAGTGATAAAATTTAGCTAGTGATGTTTTTTTTAGATGCTTACCCTTGCGCGTCGTCGAGCTAAAGTGTTGTCGTTGTCTGCGTGTTGTTGTAAAAGTTCCAGGGTGTCACGGCAGTAGAGGCGGCGCAACTATAACGACACGTGAATAATCCCGCCCACTCTAAAGAGGTACTAAACTGCAGGTGAAACGCAAACCGAGCCGAACCAAGGTGAGCTGTACTGAACCGTGCTGTGCCGTACTATGCAGTGGAAAAGCACCTTTTGTAATTTTATGACAGGATTTGGGGGATGTGTCTTAAACCAGTTTGATGAGTATTTCTTTGCTAAAGTCTTTTCTCCCATCCCCCACACAAAGCCAGGTTAGCGTAATATATGGTCTTGGGGGCAGGAGATAAGATGTTCTATTTCACCCATTGGTCTGAGGTATGGCTGTTTGGAATTGGCTTGTCTCAGAGGCCTTCAAGTACAATGATATCCTATTCGCTGTAGGGAGTTGGACAGAAAACCTATAAATTTGCTTGCTCAACCACATTCTCTCTCTCTAACCAACATATGATGAAGAAGCATCTCTCTTGCTAACCTGTGATGATGAAGACAACACAATGAAGAGCACAGCTCAGCAGCCATATTGAACAGACATGTGGCTGAAAGCTGAGCACCAACGATGCCTTAACTAGAGACATTTTAAGTAACTGCAAGTCTGTGTGCCACCTGAATTACACATCACCATTTAATCAGGTTGTATGGTTGCCAATATTCAAATGTACTTTGCATTATGTTATTATTTATGAATATTATCAGTAATACATTATTTTATGTGTGACTTAACTCCTGCTTGTCTTTTTACTACATCTAATTGCCTGGGGTTATAGATATAGAGGGGAAGGTGGGGTTAAGTTATATGCAATAATACCTTATAAACACTGTGGTAAGTCTGTGAGATTAAGCATTCTAAGGCTACATAATAATACAATAGGGGAAAGTAGAGCAATATATATTACTCTACCAGGATAAAACACTTACCCTTGCAGGAAAAGCAGGTAAAGGGTAAGGAGAGGGAAATACTATGATAATACACATGGTATTAGTGTGAAGATGGGCAATGTATTGCTGACTGATCAGTTCTTTTCACCAATCATTTGAGAGAAAAAAAAAAAAAAAAAGGCACAGTGATCCCAGTTTACTCACAATTAATACTGTTCTACCGATTCACTAGTGTAATAAAAGTAGCTAATCTGATAATGATGAGTAAAAATGTCCATTATTAGTGAGAGGGAAGTGGGCTAGTTCATAATTATCTACTTTATTTCTATTGCTGGAAGTCTGAATCTACCGACTGAAACTAAACTTTTTTTTTTTTGGATGAAAGCAAAACCACCATTGAACCACCATTTTATTTGATTCCTTATCTTAACGAAATATGCATGTTTTATGAAGGCATAGTTCATCTCTTATCACAGCTAACCTTGCTTTAAAGGTGAATTGCTAAAATTAACATACATTTGAATATTTCGATTTTAAAAGTCTTGCTTGTAAATTAGGCATTTGTATCAAACAATTAAAAAGTCCTTTAAATATTAATGAACATAAGCATAATTAATTGTATAAATACTGAACTGTATAAAAATTTTGATGTGCCTGCTTCTTAATAATGTGTCTTTACGGATTTCATTTTTTTTAAAATGCATTAGAAATTTTACATGTGATATATGGGAATACAGTACCATCTTCTATTCGGTATAAAAGTTCTGATCTGGCCCAAATATTGTACCAGAGTTACAAGACATAATGTAAGCCATTAGATCTTTTCCATTTAGACAATTTTGCAATTGTAATGTGCATCAATGCCCATTAATTTCATCATCTCCATTTCATTATTTGAGGACCAAATATAGCCAAAAAAGTTATATTTGAAAAATGCTTTGTTTTCTTTAAGAAAATATCTTAAGGAAATGAATCTCCTTTGGCTTCTTAGATGTAATCCAAGGTATAGATAAATGTTATTTTGATCAATAAAGCAACCAACTATGAATTCCTGTTATGAACTGACATAATTAGTAGAGAATAAATACACAAATGAAACTGAAACTTTGTGAACCATGACATCCCTACAAACCTTTAAATAAAAAGTTGTATACCATGGGAACATTGTACGATCCAATACATACACATTAAAGGAGATGAAAAGTGCTGCTTATTATAAAACTTTCCTACAAAAATTGTACTCCATTAATGTTGAGAAATGAAAATTACTATTCACTCGGGGATCATTAACATCATTAAGCAGCACACACACTTGATGGGAGTCACTGTCCTACACGAAGCAACCTCTCTGTATACAGGAGTTTATATTAACATTACATCTTGACCATCTGGACAACAAGCAGAAGTGATTAACAGACAAAAGTTAATTTATATGCAATAGATTATTGCAGTATGACCTTAGGGATATGATGCCCACACTATATGATGCACTAGTGAGCTTGCATTTTGAGTAATATGTGCAGTTCTTTCAATTATGCTACAGAAAAAGATGTAATAGCCTTAGCTTCTGTGTAAAGAGCAAACAAGAGCGGATACAAGTCTTGCTTTGACAGGAACAGAAATTATAACACTTTAGTCCTGAGCGGAGCTAAGCAAGTGGGGACCTCATCCAGGTCTAACTAATTCTTTGTCTCATTAAGAAGTGGGTCAACGGTTTCTGGCATGTTGCAGGTCTTTTGGTTTCTTGAATTATGGGAGAATTTTGAGTAACAGCTTCAGCATAAGCATGCATTTTCATTTCTGATGGTGCTCCCTATCTGCAGCATCCAAAACACGTACATGTTGTATCTTGGAAATGTTCTAGCACTCCTACACCATCATATGTACAGCAGGACTTGTGTGGAGCTTTTGACAGCCATGTACCTACCTGGTGGTAGCCTTGTCCCTATGGCCAGCTGGGCAACTCTTCAGTGTATATAAATATAAACATTTAATAGGACATTTGTGGGGATGTAGGGATCCAGTTCAGAACTGCCAGAATTGTAGGGAGTACCAACCCTGTTAACCCCATTTAATAATTACAGCAAAAAACAAAAAGTTTGCACAAAAGCACAACACGAGGGAGGCTGAGAAATATTCAGCCACTACAGAGGTTTCTGTACTCCTTAAGTCTCATTCACAAGGTCTGTTTAGTATTAACTCTGGGTCATAAATGGGAACTGGCTTCAGGGGACTGCCTCCTTTTATAGAGACCCAACCAGGAGGGACAGGTCTTATTCAAGGAATCACATTTGGGTCTGAGTGCCCTCACTGGGCATATTTTCTGGACTGTGGGAAAAAGAAGATACTGTTAGTGAGAGCACCCCTTCACCCCAAAGTGGTAGTGCTCACCTTGGTTGAGCTCGGAAGAGGAACCCTGGTCACACATCAGTGACACATTTAACCAATATCAAAGCAACACCTTTAAGCTCTTGATTAGGAAATACTAGTCAGTCTACTGTCTTTTGCCTTAAAGGATACTCTGTGGCAGGATTATTCTTATCTATTTTTTTTTTCTTTGCAAGGAACTATTTCACTGACATCTGCTAAAGCATTTTGACCTGCATCCTTTGTATGAGAAAATCAAAATTTGCAAGAAAAAAGCCTTTACTGTGCCAATGCCACAAAACCGTCCACTTATAATATGCCAAACAGCATCTAGACAAGCCTCAAAACCTCTGGAACAGTCCTTTGGAGTGATGACACCAAAATTGTTCTTTATGGTCACAATCTTAAACACTGGGTTTGGATGCAACAAGGTCCATTATGAAAAGCACCCATAACTACTGTGAAGAATGGAGGTAAGGCCAAGTTGACCCTTTGATGGCTACAGCAGAAAAAGAAGGTGCTGGAGTAGCCATCACAATCTCCTGACCTCTGAGTGATTGGGCTACTTTGGGGATATCTCAAACGTGCAGTTCATGCAAAGCAACCCAGGAATTTATGGAACCTGGGTGCTTTTTGCCAAGAACAATTGGAACCTCTACCACTAGGTGCCCTTATTGCAATACGAGTGCAGTAAATTGCTCTGATTACATTCGGAAAACCAGACATTGCTGTAGATTGACTTTTTAGGTTGGCAAAAACATGTTAGGTTTTATGTATGTGCACTCACACCATATGAAAACTGAACGTAGCGTTCATTTGGTTAATGGCTTCTAGTAAAGAGAGCATGGACTGAAGGTTGGCGGAGATATTCCGGACCTGTTGGCCCGTTCCCTTGGAAGTGACAAACTGAAGAAAAAAACAAAAAAGTTCTTTAATGCAAATGCACAGAATTGGCTCTCTTAAAAGGGAACTTAAATACAGACAATACATCATAGTCATCTCTTTTGGGCTTTAATGTTTGTCATGTCAATGCACTCTAACAATGGCTCGGTATAAAATTTTAAGAGCGAGTTGTCATTAGATGTAGCTTGGCTGCATTTCCAAAAACTGGAAAATACCCAAAATTCAAAATACTTCTGGTCCGAGGTTGCCAGAATGCGAGTTATCTTGCCTACTAATTACACAATATTCTGCAGAACTTTAACCTTTATTTCTGCCATAATAGAATTTTCTTGCCAAGACGAGATTCACATATAGGTAGGATATGGCTCCCAAACGTAAAGTGTAAGTTGCACAAGTGTTTTGTGTTTTTAAGTGGAAAATTTAAGCTTTTTTCATGTTTGCACCAATTCCCCCACAGACCCAATCTTATAGTGCAAGAAAAGACACCGTATTTTTAAATGAATACATACCATGATCGTAAAAAAAACTTGAAAAATACTGAACTTTGCCTTTAAGATGTCATAAGTCCTGCTTTTACAATTTGGTTTTGGTTAATGAGTTCATTGTAGTGTTTGACTACTCTTTCATAGTCATCCCTTTCACTATCTGCTACTTATACATTAAAAAAAGCCCACACTAATCCATTCTGCACAATTAGTTCTTGAACATCTTATAAGTACAAGACCAAATACTTTGGACTGGATAAACTAGTGTTTAAAAAAGTAATATGAGAATGGAAGAACAAATTTAATTAAATAATAAATGAAGTGAAAAGTCAAGCAAAATGACATCTTTTATTGGCAAACTAAAAAGATTACTATATGCAAGCTTTCGTGGCAACTCAGACCCCTTCTTCAGGCAAGATGTAATACAGAAACTGGAATTCCCTGTATACACACTAGGACAAGTAACAGCATTGGAAAATCTTAAATGTAAAAAATTAATAGACCTCTTCAGGCTAAGATTCATTTAACAAGAGAGAAGAACAATGTATGGTCAAGATCTTTCGATAAGATAACTGTCCAACAAAGTCTTTTAAAGTTTCTGATGAGTTTTTCCATACAATGTGGATCTGTAGTCAGGTTGTCTGTGTCAGTCTGAGAGATGCAAACAACCCTCATACCTGGCCATAAAACTCTTCTCTATTTAAATCATGTTGTAATGTATTCAATTTTAGCATGAGCTTGACTTCCCATTCTTTTCTCTCTTGCTGTGTTCTGAAGTTGCCCATAAGCACTGTAACTTTAAAGTCCCTCGCACAGTGTCCATGGCTGTTGAAGTGGGCCGCTACAAGAACATCTATGTTGCCACGTTTAATGTGGAACCTGTGTAAATTCATTCTCCTACGGAGTGTTTGTCCAGTTTCTCCCAGATAGAGTGCAGTGTTAGGAGATTATTAGAACTCATTAAAAACTTCAAAATACTTTGTTGGACAGTTATCTTATCCAAAGATCTTGACCATACATTGCTCTTCTCTCTTGTTAAATGAACCCTAGCCTGAAGGAGTCTATTAATTTTTTACATGTAAGATTTCTCACTTAAAGATTTACCAATGTTTTCTTGTCCTAGTGTGTATATAAACACAGGGAACTAGGCAACACCCTAGTACTATTAAATATTAAATGAAATATTAAATTTAATATTAGATGTAATTAAAATATTAAAATACTTTAAGAGAATACAATGAAGGCTACCAGAAGTTTGTGAAAATTATGGTTTGTAACATTTTAATTTAAATAGTTCTGTAATGGCAGAGACAAATACCTATAATAAACAAGAAAGCAGCTCTTTCACCAAAAAAAAAAAATTCAAGTGTGATTTATCTATTTCTATGAAACAATCTAAGCAGTTATTTAACTGGCAGATAATTGGTTAACATTTCCCTTTTCTGTAGCAAGACCTTTTTGTAAAACTGGTATGGTGACATGAAGCAGCATTGATACGATTATCATTACAATCAAATTCTCTTACTCAGCACTAATACAAGATTTAGAGCAGAATCCCTTTAATCATATAGTGGTATGGGTTAATACAATGGGTAACACACTGTTTGTTTGACGTAATCATATCAGTAATGTTTGAGGGGAAATCATTTTCTACCACATAGTATTACAATCACATTTGTTAAGATAAAGCTTAATACACATTAAAAGTATAAAGTATAAACAAATTCCAATGGATGGATGTGATTATAGACTAATTTATTTGAAAAATATTATCAATAAATATTCAAAGAGAAAAGCAGTTGTGAGATACTAGACACATATCATCAGCTAGCAGAGAGACTTCACAACATTCTGAACTATAACTACTACTGTATATTTCCCAAGTAAGGATTAGGCTGGGAACCTTTACATATAGGTTACACTTACATTTCACAAGCAATCTAATGATACATTTACTTTCCATATGTAGCTGTTTTGTTACATATACCTCATTGAAAACAAATCTTACCTGTAAATTGGAGCTTTACATATTACATATTATACTGTATATAAAACACAAAAAACAAGTTGTGCTCTAAAATACATACAGTAAGGTCCTTTATCTCAGAAAGCTACATTGCTTCTGTGTTCAGTTCATAATGTGGCTATAAGGGTGAGACAGAGGGCAAACACAGACAAATGAGAAGGCAAACTATTTTTTAGATTTTAGATATACTCCTTTAAAGAAACAAATTCTTCACATCAAATGACACAGCTAAGTGAAATTCAGAATATGTTTTTTTTACCCTTTAAGAATATATATAGTTTCCAAATACATTAATATCATTGTCATTGCATAAATGATGATATACTGATGTCAACTTTATACAAATGAAGCAAAAGAGAAAAATCCCTTTTGACAAATGCACAGCATGTAGCCGTTTCTTATGTTACACCTAAGTGTCAAGTATGGGTGTTAGTTTCTAGCCAACTTATTGATAAACCAGTATTAAAAATTATTGTATTCTGCAAAAGTACAATTATCTTAGAATTTGTGAATAGAAAACCAATATTAAAGCTAAATGTGTATTTCTGCACAGCTTCTTAAAACTGCCCTTAAGTTGTTAATAATATAACTATGAAATATCTAGCCCACACTTACTAAGCTGATATAAAACAAGTAACACATTAAAAAATTACAGCATTTGTGCTAGAAGTATCAAAATAAAGCAAATGAGCTAGAATTATATGTAGCTACACATAATTGTGATATTATAACAATAAAATACACTAGGTTAAATCCAAGGCTTGGGAATGAGTATAACATATATAGACACAATTTACTGTAGGTATAATCAAAAAGGATGAGTTTCCGCCATTTATGCCAAAGAGAAAATTAATTTGAATATGTGCCTTCTTCAAAATGGGTTATGAGCCTCATCTTAGTGAACATATTTGGAACAAAGTAGAAAGCATTACTGACTGGGGCCTTATACTGGAGGTTTCCTATAGACCCCCAAATGCAGACAATAAACAACAATTAAACAATTAAACCTAATATGCACATTTCTAACAATATAAAGATTAAAACAAAAGTTTAGGGGGGATATTATAGTGATGTGGGCAATTAATTACTCAAAAATTAATTGGGAGAACCTTAAAAGTCGTGGTGTACAAAAGCAGCATTTCATAGGCGTATTTAGTGTTTTACAGTATATGTTAGAAGTAGCGACGAGTAAATTCCACGAAGATTGCTTCGCCATGAGTTTGGCAAAATCATGGAAAAGTTCGGGAAGCTCATCTGAACTAGTTCTGAGTGGATATTGGTCTTTTGAGTTTTCTTGAGGGCTAGGGAAGCTTCTGCCAACTATGCTGGACAAATTATTGGGTCCAAAAATGTGATCTGAGATGTGAGACAGCAGTGCCTCAAGCAACAAAAGATGCAAAGGGAATGAGTACCACAAACAAATCACAAAAATAGCCACAAACTGGCAATAAGTAAATTAAATATAGTTCATCATGCTCACAAAGTTCCAATCTTATGGCACATATTGGCCATGCCAGGAAGCAACAGTGTAGAACTGGCACTTTTCATTGTTTGAAGTTCTGGCTCCAGGAGCAATTTCCCCATGTGCTATATCTGTACAAATGCTTTGTACTTTATTTTTCCTTCAATAAGAAAGAAAATCTTGTAAACAGTAAGCTATCTTTTGTTATTATAGTTTAATATGGTCTGACACAAGATGAGCAAGAAGGGTGTATTCTTTAAGGTTTGTTTTGAGGTTGCAGCTGGACACAGACATGCAGTGCTGCACCATCAGAGCACAGGGATCACTGTTATAATGTACATCCAGTGGAAGGACTCACAATATCCTCATTATGGTCAGCTAATGCAATGTTTCTCAACCTTCATGGTGCCGCAGCTCTTGTTTTACTTTTTTTAAATTCATTGATGACCCACTAGCAGCCAACGCAAACCAACCCCTTAGAGAAGATAGCATGATCATTAGAGCAGGGGAATTCTCTTTTGGTTAAACTAGCGTAACTGTAAGTGCCGGAGGAGGTGTCTCCCTTGAAGAAATGAGCTCTCTTAGAAACAGGGAAAGGCAACCACTGATTCCAGGACTAAGTAGTTTGGGTTATCGGGAAAGATTAAAGAAATTGAAATTTTTCAATTTAAACAATGAATGATTAATAGGTCACATGTTTGACTATTTAAAGTTATGAAGGGGACTGATGATGGAACATGATTGATCTTGGTAGTGGTGTGCGGTACACCAGCACAAACAAGGCATTGGCAGATTTTTGTCTACCAGTGGAAAATTTCATATATCATTTTTACCAAAGTGTAACACATTAGGAAACTGCCATTGTTACTTGTGGCAGAAGAGACGCACATGGTGGGTAGTGAGTATTTTATTACCTTTTGGCACACCGGCATATGCAGGTACAGATGTGGAAATGAAAAAAGAAACTGAAGACTGCAGATGAGATGAGGCTGCCTCACATTCACATGACAAACAAAATAAATAGGTGCTTAGGAAAAAGGTACATGCTCAGTCCACAGGCTTCAACTTACTATAGTTAAATTTGGATGTTCACGTGCAATTAAGTAGCATTCAGCCTAAATGTCCTAACCCTGAAAGTGTGTTTACTGGAGAATATGCATGTTATAATAATAAATATGAACAGGGGACTCAGTTGGCAGTAGAGCTCCAGATATTTTTGGTTTAACTAATGTTAAAATTGTATTTTGCACTGTTATACCTTGTATGCGATATGACATAACACATTACATTTTTTTCTTGTCAGAACTTAAAACTATTAAATTTTGAAGGGGTCAAGTCAAACGCATGTCCAGTTATCACAAACCTATGAGCAGTTAACATGCTTTCTACAAAATGTTCATTATGCATTTTACAAATGATAAACGACTACACAACTGAAAATAATAAAAATTTGGAAAGTAAAATGATACAAACCAATGACAATTAACATATTGTGAGGACAAAGTGCTAACAGAAAATAAATTTGTAATGTGATTTAATGTAGCCATACAGCATATAGTTTATGATAAAAATAGTTTAAATTAAGTAGGTATGTAACATTTTTCCTTTTTTGCCTTAACAGCTCTGGCAAGAAGTATATTCATAGTGGCACTTCTTACAATGCATAACCCCCAAACTCTGAAACTGTTTTTATATATGATCATGTCTTCAGATTTTGAAGTGGAAATAATCCTCCACCACTGCAACTGGTTAAGAAGCCGATAAAACAGAGTATCACTGGTAATTTGTTCCACTTCAAACACTGATGATAATGATAATAAGGTAGCCCTGGATTAACTGTAAAGTAAAATGAGAAAATGTTTAGGGCTTCAGAATTTTTTTTAAAAAGTAAGAGAAAACTTTAAGCATCAAGTTATAAATAGGCAACAATAAATATTATTTTTGATCCTTGTACAGTATGATGAATTGTTGTAAATCTTGAAGGGTAGGAAGCAATGGAATGGAAAATGTTGTTTTATACAAACAATGTTTCATCATTAGAATGTCATTTTTAAAAAATGTCCACCAACATCGATTTCTGTAGAAAGATGATTTTGAAAATCAGTAGTGTTACAAGTGTGAAAGCTTTCCTAAGTAGGATATACTGTAGGGCTTAGTTTGAAAACCTCTGCTGAGGCAGTATTCGGTCAATGGAGATGTACATTTTCTTTGGTTTGTCTTTATGTAATATTTTCATGTTCATAAAGATGTTTTGAAAGGCAATATTAAGATCTAGATAGACTTATTTGTTTTTGTTCAAACCAAAAACTAAAAATAAAGTAAAAATAAAAATAGCAACCAAAGAAATTGTGAAGAATAGCTCTTTGAATATTTATTTTTTACTGTCTGTCATGTTTCATGTGTTTTACTGTATAGTTTATACCGTAGAAATATTCAAAGATTCTATGCCTCTTTAAAGTCCTTTATATTTTATTATTTTCAACAATAAAGATATCTTGGATATAAACTAATCAGATCAGCTTATTAATCTTTTGTTATTATAATTGAACATGGTCTCATTCTGACACAAGATGGGAGATGCAATTCACTCCGTTTAAAAACTACTTAAAACGTGTTTGTTCAGGAAGGCATTAAACATTAGCAGATTTAACATTATTTGACTTTTTGGTGTGGCGTATATCAAATTTGCAGTTCACACTTGGCGATTTTGTCACTGCACCATGTCAAATTATACAACTGAAAATGGCAGCCCATGTCACTTTTAGTAACTGAGCACCAATCTTTGAACGCAGTCATGCTCTTCCTTTTATATGACAGCCAATTGCATGCTGCTTGAAGGAGTATGTGATGTATACAGGATTTTCGGCTGCAGAAAGTTCATAGCAATCTCCGTCCTTGTTCCTTTTTTCCATTCTGTTTTAGTCTTTATTCCTTATTGACACATTCTATGCATTGTACTTCCAGCTGAACATTCATTGGTTCTCAATATTTACATGCAAGGAACCCATTCCTCCAAACAAAGAAAAAACCAAACATGCTGGTTTTATCCTAGCTAGTTGCAGACTATTTGGTGTCAGTTGTTGGGTATGTCACATTAGCCAACTGACTCCATGATATTATGTAAAAGAAATCTATGATAGAAATTAGCTGGATAAGTCATCTAATGTGATATAGCCTTTACCCTACCACTGATCTGTACTTTGTTTACCCCTCTGTCCATATGCTCGGGATGGTTTGTACTTGTATGACAAAAATCTGTTATTTGTTCAGGGTTTTCTTGTAGTATTTGTATTTTTGCATTTTATTCTGGTTTATTGTCTGTTATTCTAATTCAAAGCTTTGTGTTTTATAGTTTTATCTTCATTTAGCATTTTATGCTGATGATTATTTTATATCCAATGTTGTGTATTTGACCTTTTTCTGCTTCTTCCCTGTTGCTCATTTTGAAATTATGTGACATGCTTTGAGCAAGGGAAAGGCACTCTATAAGGAAAATGTATTATTACAATTATTATAACTACTGCTGTAGCCGATTATGATGGTCTTTATGAAAACCTATGGAACTGGGCCAAAAGAAGCACGTGAAAAATGGATTCAGTTTGAGTACATGCACACAGATTATACTGTGATACTATTTTATTATATTAAGATATATATTTTTGACCATACCACCCACCCAGTGGCGTAACTGGGGGGGCTAAAGGGGGGACATCTGTCCCTGGGCTCAGCATCCGGGGGCGCCAAATTGATTTACGAAACTTTACAATGAAATGTTTTCCATTCTTAAATACACTAAAAAGTAAATAAAAAACATTTGCATACTCAGTTCATCACTCCATGAGGATATCTTTTTCCTATGTTTTTTGTCTCTTTCTGATATCAAAGCAAGTATTAGTTATATACCCATCAGACAATAATTTATCCCCTCCACTACTCTAACATGCTTGACTCCCACCCAGAAACATTTTTGACGTTATTAAACAGGTCACACGACAGACATGAGGCATTAGTGTATCATTGTCTAAGTTGTTGCAAATATATATTTTCGAACTACCATTGTTGTCTTAATTATTTTACTTCGTTATATCTTTATAAATTTAGCTAAAACTTGAAAATATACGCATAAAAGTGCTTTAAAAAAATTTAATATTTAAAAATTCAAAACTATTTAAAATAAAAAATATGATTTTTTTTTCTTAAAATACTATTATTTTAAATACATTTTTAAAAATTTTCTTTCCCTTCCCCATTGCATTTTGGAAAACAGGAGGGGGCGCGAAATCTTCAGTTGTCCCCGGGCGCTGAAAACCCTAGCTATGCCTCTGCACCCACCCCTAGCAAGAAAATGGTAACACAGGTGGAAACCAGTCAAGGAAATATTTTTGCACTGTTTTCACTGAGAGCCATAGAAACATGGAATAAATAGACATTATTGTAGTAGTTTGAGGACCACTCAAAGCTCAACTTAATCAAAATTATTCTACTGGTCTAATAAACAGTGACAATATATCCAGAGGTAGCAAATATTTTGCACAGGAAAAAAAAATTAGCTCTTTAATATTTTACATGAATTATAGGGTTATTATTGTCACATGTACAGAGTGCAGTAAAATTCTTACTTGAATGATCTAATAAAGAGCAATTTGTTACTCCGTGGAATCAATCTAAAGACATCACTACAGAAGCACTTTTTTGGAATAAAACAACTAAAAACATTCTGAGGATAAAACATACAGAAATAGCAGACTGCCTCTCAAATCTTTACATGTACTAAACATGTTTCAAATTCTACCAGAACTACTAACTGGTATTAGGAAGTAGAAACAGTCTTACAGAAATTGAAACACATTTAACAATGTATCAGGCTCGATCTAACCTGTACTTCTATCCAGCATATGCCTATGTGACACTTACCCCACAGTACTGATCATCATTAAATATCTGAGGTGGAAGGGGATTCCCTTGTGTAGGAAGACATTCCTTAGGAATGTGCTTATACATCCACATTCTCTGGTCCTCCAACATGGTTATATCAATTTCTTCAAATGAAATCTTGTTTGCTTCAAGAAATCTAACCACATCTTGCTGTCTTTTCTTGATCTATATATTACAAGAGGAAATCATAGTAAACTTATACATTTCTGAAGAGATCAACTGTACTGATGGGCATTAATATAAAGTGAATTATTATAAAATAATGTGTGCCCTTTGCTTCTTTTTCATTTACATTTACACAGATAACCAAAAAAAAATCTTTAAAAAGAATGTACATAATTATGATCACATTTTCTTTTACTATCAACTGGTAAACACTTCACATGACGGTTGTTACATGTTGGATGATGAAAAACAACATTTACCACCTATGATATAAAAATGCATACACTACACCTCAAAACAGATTAAATAGTAAAACTAGGTAAAACATAATTGTACAAGTCATTTTACAATGTAGTTTAAAATAAAATCTGATCCACCCTATTTCCCCAATTATTGCATATTTTTCAACGGCGAATGTCACATCTAACAAAACAAATCAGATAACACATCAACAAAACTTAGGATTTTTTTTTATTTGAAGAAAACAACATTGCATATAATAAAGTTTCAAGTTGAAATTATACATCAAGTGACTTCATAGTAAAACTAGAAAAACAAAAATGAAAAAAAAAAATTTAAAAAATTATAAAAGGAAAGAAACTAAACAGAATTCAACACTCACCAGTGAGAAAGAGAGTAGAATCATTAGCATGGGCAAAAGTAAGTTAGAAGAAAAAAAAAAAAAAAAATGCTTATTCTAAAATTTTATTGAATAATTATTGCAATATTTTAAAAAAGGTTTGAACAGATCTTGTATGTGATAATTAGATTTTTTCCAATTTCATATAGTATGGAACATCAGTTATACACTGACTTATAAAAGGTTGATTGGGGTTCTTCCATTCGAGCATGATAAGTTTATACGGTTTATATGCTAGTAGTGTGGTATAGGCAATTACAATCAATTTGTCCTTCTCCACTTTAAACCTATGTACACCAAACACAGCTCATAATGGGTTTAGGAGTGCTTGTGACACCATAGCTGTCTGATAAACATTCAAAGGACAAATTACTAGTGGACTTTGTGGTGTAACAACCCCCTTGGTGTTTAAGTGGAGAAGATGATCTAAAATAATAAACCTGCAGGACTCCTTTAATTCATTCTCTTAGACAAACTGGCAATCTCTGTGCTCATCTTACCGTACACATTAAAGTGCTCACTAACAGACAATTGGTCTCCACCTACAGATCTTTTTTAAGCTTCTTCTTACTCCTCCTGCAATTCTCCAGACTATGCATTGTGTATCAAGATGTTCACTTTATTAACCCAGTGATGTATTTAGCAATGGGTTGAAGGGCTTGCACAGATAAACTGGAATATTAAAATATTAATATTCACAGATATATTTAATACAACCCATCCATCCCATTTCTGTACCCACCTTCCAATTCAGTGTAAATGGAGGCTGTAGTTCATACTTGCAGGCACTAGTCAAGAAACTCCTTGCCAGAACATAAAGCACACATTTGCACAGTGCCATTTTATATTTACCAATTAATCTAAAATTCACATCCTTGCAATACATGCGGAAAGCAGGGAAAGCATGCAAAATGTATTATGAACAAACCTGGAATTAAATCCAGTCTATTGTAGCTGTAAGAGTGTTAACAAATGTACCACCATACAGTCCAATTCACAATAAATTTCCAGAAGGGAAAAATAAACTAAGCCTAAAGAAAATATCTGTCACTCACTATCTTCATAAAGATTAACTTAGAGAAGAAATTGAACAAGATATATCAAAAAATAGTCAATAAATATATGCATGAATACTATATACTGTATATCCACATGCACTGTAGTTATCAAGAAGCAATAAGCATTTGAATCAGAATATCTAACTTTAGGGTCACCGGACTAGCTTGGCAATACTAAATTAATTAATTGTATGATCTACCCATGCTTTATACCAAGCAAGATAGCTAGAGAGCTGCACTATAGTTTAATAGCATTTGCAAAAAGACAAGTACTTATACCATGTCACAATTAAGAATGCCCGCAACCATGGAAACAAGATGCACCAACTGATGGCCATACACTACCACATCCAAGCATCTTGAAATGTAAGCACGACACATCGTTCCAGGATGCTGCCTCTATCTACTTCTTGCTTTGTAATTACCACATTCTGTATCATTCATTACATATGGAATTTGGTTCGATTCCTGGCCAACTCAGAGGGTAAAGATTTTGCACATTCCCCCTGTGGCAGTGCTGGTTTCTTCCTGTACTTTGGTTTCCTTTCATATCCTGAAGTTATGCATGTTACACTGTATGGTAAATATATGAAAAGTCTATGGCTGGCCCAGTACAGCTAGATAATGAAGAATGAGATAGATGGCATACCCATTCTTCATAGGGAGTGCTATCGTTAGTTCTTGCTTGTGCATAGTGCAATCAAAATGGCTTCTGCTTTAACCCTGAACTGGACAAGCAGTTTCAAAAATTCCTAAAAGTGATTCCCTAATAATAAATTATTAAATAGAAACCTGTACTTGTCCAGACTGCTAATTATATAACAATTAGAATTATGCACTGAATATCACTAAATGTAAATTGTGTTGGACTCTACAACATGCAACACATTTGCTCTAAAATTATCAAACTCTATATGTATATGCATGAAGTGTTCTGGACATGTCCAACCGGGAGGAGACCCCGGGGAAGACCCAGGACACGCTGGAGGGACTATGTCTCCTGGCTGGCCTGGGAACGCCTCGGGATTCCCCCGGAAGAGTTAGAAGAAGTGGCCGGGGAGAGGGAAGTCTGGGCATCTCTGCTCAAGCTGCTGCCCCCGTGACCCGACCTCGGATAAGCGGAAAAGGATGGATGGAAGTACCGTGAATGAAATAATAAACTGTGCACTTTTAGTTTAGTGCTTTAAATCATTAACCAAAATAAAGCATAATGACAGCACTTTAAACATTATACTTATTGAAGGTAGATCTATATTGGCATGCTATCAAGAAATTTCTTTTGATAGCAGTAATCTCAAAAAAGTTTAAAGTCAGCATTGAGTGCAAATCCACTCAGTAAACATTATTTATTGATGTTCTTTGAAGGTCATGCATATTTTAAATATAATGCACATTGCGGACATCAAAGCTACATTCTGCCAAGTGCATGTTAGCATCAACTGAAAGGTCAGTTTAGAGGGGTTATTATAATACTACATGTATTATCCTATTTTGCTATTTTGTGTGTGCTTCTTTAAATAAATACATTAACTCTCAATATAAAATGTTGACTATACTAAATTCACCAGTTGTTGTAAATGTTCAACCACCAGTTTCATTCATAAAGACTCCCAACTTAAAAATTAACCTTATATGGCTTGAAGGGAGAAAGTTGCTTCTGAAACGTAATGCAATTTAAATAGCACCATTTGCCGCAAATTTCTAAATGTCAGAATAGCAGTTTGCCTTGTGAAATTCCTATGTGAACAAACAGTTTACTGGCTGGTGAAATTGTTTTTCATTCTTTATCATCCTTCTCCAAGATTAATCTAATGCAATTCAATGGACCCTTAAAAAAAATTAAATAAATAAATAAATAAGCCATTTGTTTAAAATATTAAAAGGATTTCAAGTAGGACTTAACTATAACCAGTTACATACAAATACATTATAAACAGAAATGCTGCAAGAGATTTTAAAACAGCAAATCAGCTTGGGCAGCAAAACCTTTTACTACATGATAGTCTGCTGAACAAAACAAAGAGGGGAGTCTTTATAACATAAACCAAGATTGGCTGGATGGATGAACGAATGGAAAGAAGGATAGGGCAGCTAGGCACCGGCCCCAAGGTGTCTGAACTATAGACAAAATGCCACATCATATTGTTTATCATTATGCACTAGTTACAGTGAAAAAAAAATTACCAAAGTAATTTCTTTATAAGAGGAGAAATTTTCAATTTATTCTCAAGTTTATTTCCACTTATGGGCTCAAGTTTAGTTAATTCCTGCAAAGGGAGTTTAGATAAGAATTTTGGCATAGTGTCTGCAGCAGATTATCTGCTGCCAAACAGGTCTTGAAAAATGGAACTGGCAGGGGAAGAGACTGGGGGAGGACACTGTCCTTGCATAAACAGGTTTTATGGAAGGTACCATGTAGAGATACTGAAGTGATTAAGGGATAAGAGCAAATGTCCACCACCAGAGTTTCAAAACCAAGATTAAAGAGTAGAGGGGACATCATTGTCTAGCCCCCATGGATATGGGAAACGGGTGAGAACTATTTGACTTAGTAAGACTTGTTGGGCAAGGCTATACTGGAGCTGCCATTTATAATGCGTACAAGGAGAGAGCGGTTATCCTCTGCATATGTTTAGCTAATCATCTGGTGTCTAAGTTTATTAATACTAGAATTACCAGGGCCTATGAAAAAACTCGTAGATCCGTCCCACCTTAAATCGCTTCTCACCTCTCTGTCAGTGTCTTTTGTCCTTTAAATGTGTTGATAAGCAGCAAGCAGTCTGCTATCAAAATCCCCCACCGGCACACAGTTTTCCCAGCTGAAGTCTGTTTACCTGTGTGTCAGTTGCTTGGAGTTGTATAGAGTGAGAAGTCAAGCAAAATCACACCTTTTATAAATACTATATCGTTATTTGGAACACATGCATTTCATGTGTGTTCTGTGTATATATACACTGAGTATCAGAGGTGGGTAGTAATGAGTTACATTTACTCCGTTACATTTACTTGAGTAACTTTTTCAAAAAATTGTACTTATGAGTAGTTTTACTGCACCATACTTTTTACTTTTACTTGAGTACATTTGTGAGGAAGAAATGCTACTCTTACTCAGCTACATTGGGCAACACTCGAATCGTTACTTTTTTCTCCCATTAGATAAAGTCTGATAGACAATTTTCAATCTGCTCTGTAGCGTATGCTGTCAAGTTGCACACACGCCTTCCATTGTGTCTCAACTGCGATTTTAGTTCCCTTTCCTTTCCTTTCTCTTTCTCAGATCGCTTTTCAGAAGGAAGTCAGTTTCGTAGTTTTTATGAACAGTTCGAAAGTGCCTTTCCACATTTTCCTTCTTTGCAATGATGAATATGAATAGCAATGATATATTGACAGATAGCTGTATTTTTTGCCCATGATGATGATTGGCTTATTAGCCTGGAACTATGTACGGAGTTGGGCAAGACACTGAAAAACAGACAAAGTCGGGCTATACCTGTTCACATATAGAATTTAACAATGACTGGATTTCTGGTTATAGGCACCTACCAGACAGAATTTGCCAGCAGGTCAGGAATATCACAGCCACGCTGCATCATGCCTGCTGTGCTGGAAGTCATAAACCAAATGATGAGGCACTACATTCAATTTCTGTATGGTGTGGGTGTACAAGTAAACAATTTTATTCAGTGTCTGATTTTAACATAACCAGCACAACTGACTGCATTCTTGCTGCAATAAGGGCATTTAGCAAGAATAATGCCACTTTTGTTAACCATAAGCAGTTCCATTCCATTAACACACTCATCTGTGATGCTAAGATGAGACTGACAAATGTCATCTCAATTACAGATGCCATTTGCAGATCGAAAGCAGAGAGTGCAGATGTTCTTTCTCCTTCTCCCATTGTACTTGCACTCTGCCTGCAACAAGCAATCTGCTTCTTTGTCCAAGACTGGACCTTTTCTTCTTTAATATTTCATACATGGTGCAGCTGGTAGAGCTCATGGCATTCATGGCAACAGTAAAATGTTGCCATTAAATGTATTTGTGCTTGTTGGCGACACCTGCACTTAGGTCACCAAATAAAGGTTCTTTGCATGCCTATAATTTGTTTCTTGCACTCTTCAACATTTTTGTTTTTTGAATTCATTCTGTTGTTGCAATTATCTCACCTTACAGGTAGATCTATTCACTGTATGTATGAGGTTGATTAGCATGGTCCATACAGGAGTATTTCAGGATGGCAAACGAGCAAGTTTCTAGGCACGGTCACACACATTTACAAGATGACTGATTTATAAAAGTAAAAATGCATACAAATGTGTATATGACAAGTTTTATATATCATTTTTTATTTTTTTAGCGCAGTACGTATTTATCAGATTTCTGATGTGCACATTGCTTTCACACTGGAATCCACACAGAGTTTTAAAAATAGAATCCTGGTTTAGGTGCAAACTAAGCCTTCAATGTTCAGGACCAATGAGGCTTAATTCCTATACCCTATCAGAGCAGAAAATGGCCTTTACGTTGTGGATGTACATGGTAGTTTTTCTCCTCACAGGTTAAAATGCTAAATCAGAAGTGTAGATAATGTTTTCAGATAATGTCTTACAGAGTTAAACAATAATATGAATCCATTTACCTTCAACATTTGACTTTTAGTTTTTTTTACATTGCTTCTGTTCATTGATTGGAGGATGAGAATGCAGTCACAGTGTAAATACTGTTTAGAGTTTACTTTCAGTAGGTCAGTGTTGCTCTGCAACTGCATGCAACACTTATCTGTACCAAACTGCGCAGTGTTTGCACATTTCAGTAGATTACCCAAGCCTTGTTTTCTCTTATCTCACTGCCTCTTCAGTATTTTCTGTTCCTCCAGCTTTGGTGTCTTTTGGAAATTTCACAACTTTAATCACTATATCAGAGTCAACACATTAGCAGTCTGCTTTACCCTAGGTGTAGCATTCTTCTCTTATGTAATCTCTAACCTTGCTCACTCATGTATCCAGGAGAAACTATTGGTTAACAATCACAGGAATCTACTGGGATTTATTCAGACAGAGATCTTAACCCTTTTCTATATGAAAACACAATGGCAAGCAGCATAATAAGTGCTGCATTAATTCTATTTATTAAACTACTACTTTACACAGCAAAAAAGATGTCTGAAAGACACAAGAAACACTATAGAACAAAGCGAAAAAAAGAACAGTGAAATACAAAGATAAACATATATAAAGACAAAAACAACTGCATTTATCTGTTCTTAAAACCTACTGTAAGCTCCTGAACACTGTTCTATTCCTTCTTCAAAGCCACTGGAGCATACTACTTCTTTCAGGAATAGAAATGCATGTGTGACAAAGGCTGTACACATCTGTATCTGGTGGTAATCAGACAATTTTCTCCTTGACTTTAAAGATGGCAACCCCCCATTATTTCAAATACTGGCCAATAATTCAGTCCCTTTTTTAAATGTTACACCTAATAAAAAGTTCTCTGAAATTATAAAAATGTGTCTTTTATGAGTACAATTTGTGTGCTTCATCTGACAATTTTCTGACTTTGTTCATACTTACACCAAGTTGGTAATTTCCTAAAAATGATATAATAATAATAATAATAATAATAATAATAATAATAATAATAATAATGTGCCACTGCCAGGTTTACTCATCACCAAAAAACTCATGACCAGAATTGTACATCCATGCACTTGTGGAAGAAAATTAGGACATAGGGCTCACATAGTCATCTTAAAAGTATAAAAGGGTTAATACACATTGGAAACCTGTTCAGGCAAATCAGGAAACCAGGCAAAGGTCAAGTGAACAACAAAGACAAGATTTTACCGGGAGCAGGTTGATATAATACGCCATATGTATGATAAGGGATCAGCAGATGTCCTGTAAATAATAAAACTGGACAGTTGTCACATACATCGAGGGTTCAAGGGTAATGTCTAAACTAAAATATATTGAGGAACAAGGATATAAAGGACTTTTATTTAAGCTGGTTGTGATTTATGCTAAACACCTCATGTCTTTTAACCAATCAGATTAAGCATTAATCAGCATTGTTATATTAGTTCAGTTATCAAGGAGTATGAGCTTCTGCTTTCATTCGGTGATCATTCTGACCATGCTGTAATAGACTACTTTTGAAGAATGCTCCCTCTAAAGCATTTTGCCAAGGAGTAATTAAAAGATACAATGAAACGTTTTTTTCTCTTGCCTGCTTTCTTTAATTTAGATGTTAATTCCTACCACACACTTGAACCAGGAATTTATGGTTAGTTATTGGGAATTGAAAATTTATTTGTGCCTCCTACCTCTTTTATTAATTTTCATTAATTAAGCTGTAGTCATGTGCTACTGTACATAAAGTAAAAGTGATATCACTACTTAAAAACTGGGTAAAACAAGATCACCTCTGAATTTTTCCATTTGCACATAAATAGAATGTATGTGAAATTACCCCAGTGGGAGACTCATCTCTCCCACAACGCCTGAATGTAGCATAAGTCACCCACCCAGAACTGTCAAATTTCTGCATCAGGATGTGCAGTGCACAATTACCATCAATAGTGTCTAGCTTTAAATGTAATGTTTGGAAGAGGAAGAGTATCAAATGTCTACTAAAAGTGTAAGTAAATTAAGTTATATGCTTTGCTTCAACCTCCTTCTCGAATTTGCTTTTCAGAAAGGTCAAATATGGGGAAAATCTGCTAAACCTGTGTAGTCTATTACAATTTTCCTAATTATACATGAGACAAAATTTCTTCTTGCTTCTTGAGGTCAAATCAAATTAACAACTTTCTAGTTACAATGTAATTCTTCTTTCTGAAGGGATTGATATAATATACTTACTTTAATTTCATACAGCACCGTTGGTAAAATTCAGGCAACACCATTTTTAGTCTTCAAGGCATTTAGCGCTGCAAACTGCTATTAAGTAAAATTATGCTACAGACTCGGAAAAGGATATTTTACTAATAAAAACCAAAAAACACCCTATGTTGTATGATTTTCCAAACAAATATAGACACCTCCCCTTTGTAGGGACACACTCTTAGTAGGTTTATCAAAAATATCCCCAAAGATGTGCATGTTCAGTTGACTGGCAAATCTAAATAGGCACAGTATGTGAGTGGACCTAGAGATGTCCTGCAGTCCAAGCTATGGGGATAGATTGCTGGACCCCACAGTAGTACTAGATACAAAAGATGTGGTGTTACTAATGATTTGTTCAGTTTTTAATTTAACAAATGTATAAACCGTGTATAGAGAAATACTTCTTTATTCTTCTGCATCTAGAAATGTTGTTTCTTAAGCAAAAGTTGCATGCATAAGACAGATCAGTCATGATGAACTTGTATTCTTAGACAGGAAAAATGCAGATCATTTACCTTGCACATTTGCTTAAACCAAAAAAAGCAAGCGTACGTTAAACAAGCAGGAAAAGATGATACATGTAATAAGCTGTGACGATCATTTGAAATATTGTGAAGATTTATTTGGGGGCAGCCTAAATACCTTACTTCACTTCAAACTGCGAATTTCCCTGGTATTTTAAAGATTATAGCACATTGATTTAGTGAAAAGTTTGAACAAAGTGACATGAGCAGATTATAATACTACATACTGTTTATTTTACAGTTAGCTGGCATGTTAAAGTGACAGTTGACAATTTATGATGGTAAATGCTGTTAATTGTATGATGCAAGCAGGGCAAAACCTATAAGTTGACTCCTACCAAGTTCCTTTTGTGCCCTCCAACTGTGACCATATTGTCAAAAATATATCAATAAATCTTAAAAAAACTAATAATAATAATAAATACACAAACTCTCGTCGCCAATCCTCATGAAAGTGATCATTAAAAAAAAGGCTACTACCACATCCATTTCGATCAAAAACCACGTTGCAGAATGCACTGTCAGATGCGAGTAGGATTTTAGCCTCTGTTAACAACTTGTATTAATTATTAATCCTAGAATATCTCTTAAAACCATCCCCCAAGTTTATAGGATGGTTCCTGTTGTAGCTGGCTGTGTTCGTTCAACAGTCAACAGATAAGAATTTTAAAAAAGCCTCCATGGGTGTGATAGTGAACACACCCAACCGCCGAGACAAGTTAAACGAGAACATGCCATTAAGGCTGTTAAATACAAATCATGATAATTGAAATCTAATGTTTTAATGTACTTGTTGTAATTAAGTAAGTATTTTGCAAATGCCATTAACCTTGTACGCAACTGTATTTTAGAAAAGTGCCACGATTACAGTGGTACTAAAGTAATAGGTTTCGCAATATACGGGATACGCCTGCTGTAAATTAGAAATTATGACAGCGGGGAGGGGCACTTCAGGATAAATGTTCACATTGGAGCAACTCCAATTACGCGATGAATTCCAGAAAATACTATATTCACCTGAAGGTACGCAGGTGCGACCTTGCAAGTAAACATTTTAGACTACACAATGCTGAGGGGGAAAAAAAAAAAAGAAACGCATAATATACAATTCATTTAGTCATTCTTGCAAAACAGAGTTGTAGAATAGTGCGATGGCATTTACGAATGCACAATTCAGAAAGCGGCACATTTAATTTAACAAAGATTAAAATTGTTTAATAAACAAAATGCATAAGGAAATACGATTCAGGAATGCGCAACACGTTTAAGGAAAAGATAAATGCTAAAAGTGAACACTTAAAAAAAATCAACTCTAATGTCAATATAAAATGATTTTTATACATAAAAAGGGGTATAGTGCACGACTCTTATGCACTGTCTCCATACAGGAATGCTTCATCATATTTAAAACGGAACGCCTACCATATTATAATCCTACATTTGGCGAGGATTATATACACAACTATATTACATACATCCTGAAAATGAACTGCACTCGGGGCAGATGACACAACTAAAACACTTGCCAAATCGAGAGAAAATACAATAGTCATAACCTAAAGTTATACATAAACGGCACTAAATATATACCTGCAGCAGCAACAAGCGCTTTCTCCAGGATAACACTTACCGCTAAAGAACCAGATGAAGAAGCGACAAAAATGCGAATGACCATTATTAATAATTAAATGATGTCGAGGTCTGTTCAGCAACGGAAAAGATTTCCTCTTAATTATCCAACTTGCATGTGATAGCTGCAAAGTCACTATTTTGCGCTTTGTCAGTTACAGCCAGGTGCAAATGAAAGCGCTAACCTAATGCTTTAGTATTATTATAATAACGCGCCCATCTGCGTTCACAGCTCTCTCCACCAGCAGGCACTAATGGGTTTCAGGGGAGCGTTGAAACCCGCCTTCTAAACTCCGCTTCGCACCAATAAACTTCAGGACCAGTGCATTATGGGTGATGGGGTTTTTAAGGTTGGTGTGCATGTATGCCATCGTTGTTGAAATGTAAGTTCCAAAAACTACAACTCCCAGCATAAGAAAAAAGATGACGTTACATCAACAAAATCCCTAAATGCGAAAGGTATCAAAAATGGAAGTGAAGACAAGCTAACCGGCTAAAACAGGACGAGTCAGTGATGTAGAAATTACTAGCTCATATCTACGATAAAGTATGTTTGTAACTAAATAACTTTGAATCAGCAAGTGGTATAAAATATTGACACCTGTTCGTTAGTTTATTTAATATGAGTGTACGTTGAGGAGTCATGCCACCGCTTTATTCAATCTCAGTGGGATACAGAGACAGCGTGCTGTCTTTTAAGCGGGTATCTTATTTTGAATTAAGTTATTGGTGTTAATGGACAGTGTCATTATACTGAAAGTCTTATTCCATCTTTTATTCTAACGAGTCAGGTTTATTGTTTTACCAACGCAGAGATTACTTTGTGAGTACATATCCGCTGAAAGATTTGTTGTTTTGGGAAATTTAACCACGTGCAAATAGTACAAGGTTTATCCGTTGACCTAGTTGTTTGCTCCATCGTTGACTGGCAGTTGGTAAACTAAGAAACCTCAAGAGTCCAGATTCTTACGAAATACCTATCAATGCATTCATTTTCTATACAGGCTTTATCCTGAGCAGGGCTGTGGAGGAGCAAGATGAATCATAATTCCATAAATGATATATCAGTTGGAACTTTCATAAAATATATTTTGAGTTCATGGTTGGAATTACATCTTGCAGCCCTCATGGCCCTCCCATGAAGGTTGCTCTTTTTTTTTTTTTTTTACTTGTATAATTATATTTTGTGCAGATGTGTATCTGTCAGATTGAAAACCATGAAATCAACAGCAAGGCGATTGAGGCATTGAGTACAAGTGTGCAAAGGAACGTATATAAACAGGAGGAACAAATTATGCAAAGTTCTGTTTGTTGTCATATAAACTAAATGTTAAAACATTAAAATATTCAAGAATTAAAAATGTGCATACTGTATAATCTTGGCAAATTCCAAAAGCAGCCAATTACTAAATGACAGACTGAAAACTCAATTGCATCCCACAAACTCAAAGAAACATATCAGTTGCTGTATTCACCTGATTATCAGAAATCTACATCTTTAGACTGTTTTATATGGACTGTGCTCAGGTGTACTGTAATATTAGATGTCCAGCTGCAACTCAACCCTCAGAAAAAGTGGGTTTGGAAGATGGAAGAATGGATGGACTGTCTTTTTTGAATGCAGTGGAATAATCAGCTGCTTATGATCAGTGTCCAAATGGCTTGGTGCAATTTTTCAGATTCCAGAGTTTAAGTATTTTTATATCAGACATGAGGAGTGATTATTATGAGGCTGTCATCCACAGGCACCCTGATGCTAGACACCATCCCTTGATCAGATGACCTCAGGTTCAGTGGAATAAAAGGGACTGAGTGAGTGAGTCTGTGAGATGACAGGGTCATTTTGCTTTGTAGCATTTTTATGCACTTATTTTTACTTGCTCTGTGTTTCATATGTGGAGGAAGTATTGTTTTAATGAAAAAAATCTGCTTCAAGTTTTCAAAGGAAAAACATTTTTTGATACTTCTATACTGTTGTGAGCATTTTTAAAAGATGCACATCTGTGTTTCTGTTGTTGAATGGACCAATTCGTATTAAACATTGTGGTTAACTTGAACTCATTAATCTTCAAAATTGACTTGGTTTTGGGTTAATTCCATCTTTTCAGATCGAAACTTTTAAAGTTAGCAATAGCAATAACAACAACTGCTGAAAGCTTCACAAAATTTGCCATATGCATTTAGAACTTTGAAAGAAAGACTTGTGTGAATTTTGAGTTCATTCCTAAGCTCAGTCTGTTAAGATTTTAAAGCACATTTTTCAAACATAGTGTTCACAGCAACTAAACTCAAATTTCAAAAAAACACTAATTACATTTTATGGTGTTGTTAAATTACCAGGATCTATTTTTTGTGACAGAAACTTGCTTTTTCTACTTAAGATCTTTATGTGCAGCTTTAAGTTTGTGAGTTGGGATGGCCACTATCACAAAACTACCCCAGCTCCTCCTGTAATTTTTTTACATTTTGAATAGTAGTCTCAGTAGTCTCTCCATGACCACTCCGGATTACTCCCATGGTCAAGCTTTTGCAGCAAACACTTTTGTAGCAGTTTACTGGGCCTGCCAGTACCTTTCAACCAAGTCAGGAAATCCCACAGTAAGCATTTTGCAAAAGACCACCTTCTTCAGTCTGACAGATTCCTTTCCCTCTGCTGTCTGCTATTGGGTGCTAGAGTTTCCACCATCTGCCTTAAGGCCACAGCTTTTAGAAGCTGCTTCCACAATTGAGGTCTTGAACAAGGTCCATTCAGACTCAATGTCCCTGTCTTCACTCAGCATATGGAAAGTTCTTTTGGAGGTACTCTAGAAGGTTAACTCATCATGAACAGAAGCCTCAGCCAGTCATTTCCAGGACACCCTAACTGCTTATTTAGTATTCCCTAGTCACTACTAAGTGGTGATTAGTTAACAGCTTTATCCCATGTTCACCAGAGTGTCCAAAACATATGGCCTCTGGTTAGGCAAAATAAATACTGACAGTGACATTGGACCATGGTGCTCTGGTACACTTATAAGCCTCCTCAGGTTTGAGCAAGGTGTTTGTTATGGACATTCACAACTGACATGCCCTTCTGTTGGATGGGGGATCCCATCACTGTTGCTGAAACTACTATGGTGTTTTAAGGAGATCTGAACGGAGATGTTGCAAGCAGTTACCATTGTTGGGATATTGTAGTTAATGTGTCTATTCAGTGTCATGATGGTCCACATATTTAGTAAAAGTGTTCCTACTACAGAGGGATCCTAACAGGGCTGATCTTGAGTTTTATTTGTTACCTATATGAACACAATGTGAGCTGTTAGAATTCTCAGTATTAATTTGAATTTGTTCACTGTAGATGTTGGACTCTGTCAAGGCTGTATCTTGTCACTGCTCCAGTTTGTGGTATGGACAGGATATCAAGGCTCAGTTAATGATGTGAGAGTGTCCAGTTGGGGAAGTTAGGGATAACAATGTTGCTTAAAAACACCACCTTTCTGTGCAGTCAGTTTATGTAAAAGATTGGCTGGAAGGGGTGGGAATTGTTCCAGAAGTCACAGGTAGATGGGAGTGCCCTCACCGGGCATCTTCTCTGGGCTGTGGAAAAAGGGCAGTATACCAGTAGCGACAACTCCCCCTCTTGTTCCAGAGTGGCATTGCTTACCTCAGTTGAACTTGTCTGGGAACCCCAGACACACATGCATAACAGAGTTAATAAAAATTCACAGAGTTAAAGGTGAATTGATATATTAATTAGAAGTTTAAAGTTAAGCAAAAATGAGAGTCCAAATATTTCATATGATTAGTTACAGAAATAAGATATGGATAAAAAAAGAATAGATTTTCCTTTATAATGGGCTAAATGTGAAAAATATACCAAGTGGTCTTGTATCTTGCAAATACAGTATTTTGGTAAACTCATGCTGTATACTGTAATCATGCTGTAAATATGGAGAAGGTCATGTGCTAGCTACATGTAGGTTTTTATATTTCATTTTACTGTTTAATGTAACAACAACTGCTCATCTTTGCTTTTTTATCAACTTTCAATTTAGAGGTTGGTTAATAGAGATAGAAATATGTTAAAAACACAGGTCTATCTACCTGTTGCATCTGTACTTTTGTATTTTATTCCATATACAGTGGTGGGTATTGAAATTGCAAACGATAATTTGACTCTGATTCTCTGAAATTCCTGTGTTAGCCTGCAGGTATATAATAGAAAATTCAGCTTCATACATTGTGGGCATAGGTAGTCATCGTTAACTCCTCATCACACAAAGAACATTGTCAACAATATAGCATAACATCACATTCTCCAACCCACTTAATCCAATCCAGTATTGCAAGGGGCAATACGCTATCCTGGCAGCACTAGGTGCAAGGCATAAAATACACCTGGACAGGTACCAGTCTTTTACAAGACCAGTTCATTTAGACACCTGCAATCATACAAAGCCAATTTGGAATCACCAGGTGCCTCATGTATAAACGGTGCGTACGCACAGAAATGTTGCGTAAGAATGTTTCCACATTCAAATCACGATGTATAAAACCTAAACTTGGCGTAAAGCCACGCACATTTCAATGATGCTCATACCCTGTCGTTGCGCTTGGTTTTGCGGACTGGCGGCACCCAGCTTCAAAGCAGTGCTACTGTTCCTGTGTGGTTTATCATTTTTTTTCAGATCCACATCCCTGACGCCGCTTTATAAATACACTGAAATTAACCGCATATTGTTTATTAGTTTAATGCATCTGACTGTAATTAACCTGTAACAATATAATGGTTCACAGAATTGTCAGACTATTCTAAATACAATAGCTGCTTTAGTGTTGTTACTCTCACTGCACCTTTTTCTTTTTCTTTCAGCTGCTCCTGTTAGGGGTTACCACATCGGATCATCTTTTTCCATATTACTCTCACTGCACCACTCGGAGTATTTATATCACTGTATCTGAGTATGGAATCACAGGAGTACAGCAGCTGATCGGAAAGAGAATTATTGGTATACAGCATCGAGCACATGCTGCCTCAGCCATTCGCTATTTGAACTGGTCTCATCCGACAAACACTTCAAAATCTTTCCTGTTCGAACCTCGCAGTTCACAAACAGTTTCATCCCAAGAACTATACACGCACTCAATCACTCCATCAAGTGCTCTTTGTAGAACTGTTTGTACTTGAAAGTTTTCAGTGAGGTAATTGTACTTATGATACAGTTATAATATTGCACATCTTGAGCGACTTTATAAAGCGCGTATTTACATATGATGACAATATCATTTTTAAGATGAAATGCAGCAAAATATATTTATTATACAGATAAAACTTTAACTGCACGGTACCGCAGCACTAGCGAGTAATTTGCGCTTCGTTCATGGTTTGTTCCTGCCTCGCGCTGTATTCTTCTTGTGGCTGGCGCAACACTGGATGGATAGATGGATAGAATAATTAAACATTATGAAGATATTTCAATGATCCTTAAAAGTTTTGAAAAATCGGCGCCCTAAGCTTACAGATGGCTTAACGTCTATTACAGAGCTGATTGTGTGGCGACTGGGTATTTGGAGAAAGAAAAGGAAGGACAGGAATTGGGGGTTAGTACGTTTGAAAGAGACAGTACTTCTGTAATAAAGTATTTCATCGAAGTTCATGCATGGCGCAGCAAGCATCTTGCGTAAGACATGAACAATCACTGCGCCACCGTGTTACCATGTTTAATAACATGCTTTAACTCATATCATCATGAAAATGATTTCACATATACTTCTCAGTATTTTAATTATTCAGAGAGCTGTAATATCACAAATATAATGTATTCTGTGTCCTGTCGGAGGAAGAGAAAAAACAGAAGCACGTAGTGATTCACGCACATAGAGCACATAGAAGATCAAATACAAAACAAAGCATTTAACGTGCTACTTTAGTTACAATGGGATTTGAGAAACTAGTAAATTAAGCGATTTTAAGATGAAGTTTATGACGTTCTACTTTAATGACAACATAAACTAAGTGATTAAAGTGGAAATTTAGAGGTTAAAGTTGACATTTCGTGCTTTTTTCACACTGTGTGCCTTTTTTTTCTCTGTACCCTAATAAGCTTTCATATGACACTCAGACGATGGACTACGACTCCTTTTCATGGCGACTTTGATATGTGACAACTTCTTTTTTTATTTCGGCACTGTACGACTTTGTGAACTTGAGCTTTCGAGTTTCTCCGACACGCTATGTCACTCGATCAGCTTCCTTTTGTTGTTTATACCATTGTTTAAACCAACAAATAGTACATTTTTCTTTGCCTCCACTTGGTGTTCACTGAAATTCTTCTATTTTTCCTCGTACTTTTGCCATTGCCTTTTCACAGAACACTGAGCTTAAGGGCTATTTATATTGATTTGCATATTCAAAGAGGCGTAATTCTGGGAGGAGTTGGGGTGGGACAGCAGGCGCGTGCACGTGCGTTAATTTCCATGCTGACCGGGATTTATGTAGCGGAAGAACGTGAAAGTTGGCGAACACCCAAATTTATGCATCTGGATTTTTTGTGCGTAAGTACATTTCCACTTTTGTGCTTACATCATGTTATAGTGCGAATTCTGCGCACGGCGTTAAGCATGAGGCCCCAGGGGCCTCATGTATAAACAGTGCGTATGTACAAAAATGTTCCGTAAGAACATTTCCGTGTTCAAATCGCGATGTATAAAACATAAACTTGGTGTAAAGCTACGCATGGTACCTCATACTGTGGTGTACACAAGGCCTCCGCTTGCTTTTGCAGACTGGCGGCACCCAGCGTCAAAGCAGTGCTACTGTTCCTGTGTGGTTATCCTTTCTTTTTCAGTTCTACATCCCTGACATGGCTTTATAAATACACTGAAATTAACTGCATATTGTTTATTAGTTTAATGCATCTGATTGTAATTAACCTGTAACAGTATAATGATCCACAGAATGGTCAAACTATTCCAAATACAATAGCTGCTTTAGCATTGTTACTCTCACTGCACCTTCTTTTTCTTCCTTCTGCTGCTCCCGTTATGAGTTGCCACATCGGATCATCTTTTTCCATATTACTGTCACTGCACCATTCGGAGCAGCTGATTGGAAAGAGAATTATCGGGATACAGCATCAAGCACATGCTGCCTCAGCCATGCTTCCAATTTGAACTGCTTCTCACACGGCAAATGCTTCAAAACCTTTCCTGTACAGACCTCGCGGTTCAGAAAGAGTTTCATCCCAAGAGCTCTAAACGCACTCAATCAGTCCATCAGGTGCTCCTTGTGGAACTATTTGTACTTATAAGTACAATCACCTCACTGTAAACTTGCACTACAGTTACAATATTGCACAACCTGAGCCACTTTATAAACACGTATTTACATATGATGACAATATCATTTTTAAGATAAAAGCAGCAAAATATGTTTATTATATTATACAGATAA
This sequence comes from Polypterus senegalus, assembly GCF_016835505.1. NCBI lineage: Eukaryota > Metazoa > Chordata > Cladistia > Polypteriformes > Polypteridae > Polypterus > Polypterus senegalus. The sequence goes on from NC_053156.1 coordinate 107,794,934, forward strand.
AACTTTAACTTAATTTAAATAATCTATATTGTTAATAATTAAAGGACACGGTGTCGCTACGCTAGCAAGGATCTGGCGCTCCATTCACGGATTGTTCCTGCCTCGCACTGTATGCTTCACTGGGACTGGCGTGAAGGACAGAATAACTAAACATGTACTACGAAGATATTTCAATGTTCCTTAAAAGTTTTAAAGAATCAGCGTTATAAGCTTACAGATGGCTTAACGTCTATTACAGAGCTGATTATATGGGTATTGGGTATTGGGTATATTGGGTATTTGGAGAAAGGAAAGGAAGGACAGGAATTGGGGGTTAGTACGTTTGAAAGAGACAGTAATTCTTCAATAAATTATTTCATCGAAGGTCGCACACAATCACTGCGCCACCTTGTTCCCATGTTTAATAACATGCTTTAACTCCTATCATCATGAAAATTATATCAAGTATACATCTCAGTATTTTAATTATTCAGAGAGCTGTAATATTGTGAGTGTAATGGATTATGTGTCCTGTCGGAGGAAGAGAAAGCCAGTTTAAGAAGCACGTAGTGTCTCACACACATAGAGCACATAGAAGATCAAATACAAAACAAAGCATTTAACGTGCTACTTTAGTTACGATGGGATTTGAGAAGCTAGTAAATTAAACGATTTTAAGATTAAGTTTACGATGCTCTACTTTAATGAAAAAATAAACTACGTGATTAAAGTGGAAATTTCAAGATTATTGTTGAAATTTTGTGCTTTTTCCCCGACTGTGTGCCTTTTTTTCCTCTGTACCCTAGTAAGCTTTCATATGACACTCAGATGGTGGGCTACGACTTGCCTTTTCATGGCGACTTTGATATGTGACAACTTCTTTTTTATTTCGGGCACTGTACAACTTTGTGAACTTGAGCTTTCAAGTTTCTCCAACACTCTATGTCACTCGATCAACTTCCTTTTCTTGTTTATACCAGTGTTTTAACCAACAAATAGTAAGTTTTTCTTTGCCTCCACTTGGTATTTGCTGAAATTGTTCTATTTTTCCTTGTGCTTTTGCCATTGTCTTTTCACAGAATGCTGAGCTTAAAGGCTATTTATATTGATTTGCATATTCAAAGAGGCATAATTCTGGGAGGAGTTGGGGCAGGACAGCAGGCGCGTGTACGTGCGTTACTTTTCACGCTGCTGTAGGCGAAGAACATGGAAGTTTACATACGGAAAGATTTAGGCATCTGGATTTTTCTGTGCTTACGCACATTCCCGTTTTTATGCTTATATGTTATAGTGTGAGTTTTACGCACGGCGTTATACATGAGGCCCTAGGTAACCTAACCTGTACATCTTTAGAAATGAAGGAGGAAAACTAGAGTATGCTAAGAAAAGCCCATGTACACATGGACAGAATGCAAACTCAATATGTCTATGGCCCAGGTGCTGGATCTGAACCCAGGACACTGTATCTGAGAGGCAGTAATGTTACCCACTGTACCAATACAAAAGTGTTCACCTGAATATTTGATGAAACTTGCTTGTAGAATGATTTGAAGCTGATCATAAAGTGACATTTTCCAGTCAGACAAAGAAACACACTTCAAAAAAAAGTTACACACATTATGAAGGATGATCTGGAGCAAAGTTGCTCAAATGTACTGTATCGAATTAACCTAAAGGCAATGCACACAATTTCTCTATTACAGATGATGACCACTAAAGTGCTTTGAAAGCAAGTTGCAAAAGACCTGTTCCAATGTTGGCATCAAATGCTACAGGTAAAATTTTATTGTCACGTCTTTCTGGACACTATATAAAGTAAAATAACTTCTGTAACACAGTTTAAATTGTGTCTTTGTGATACTGTTTCAAATACCATTTTCTGACTGAGACATAGAAAAAAAACGTACTTGATTAATTAATAACTGTCAATCCCAGAAGAAACTCTCACACTCCAGTTTGAGAAGCTCCTACATTTATTTATTTTATGTAATATAATATGTAATAGGTGTCTCAGTGGTTAGCACTGCTGCTTTAGAAATCCAGCATCGTTGGTTTGAATCCCGTATCCAGATGCTGTTTGACTAGAGTTTACACATTCTTCCCATGTTTTCATGGGTTTACTTCGGGATGCTTCAGGTGTCCTCCTATATGCCCAAGGATGTGCAGGTTAGTTTAATTGACAATTCCAGATTGACCCTGTGTGAGTGTCAGCATTTGTATTGGTAGACCTTTCACTGATTGGCATCCTGTCCAAGGTTTTTTCCTATTTTACACTCAGTGTTTGCAGGATTTAATTACAACATAATGTTTATTATGTATTTCATCTGCTTATTATCTCCCTGTTATTTATTGTTTTCTAAGTTGGTCAGTGCTTCTTTTGATTTTGCAGTTGTTGTTTTTTTTTTTTTATTTGATATACTTTGTTAATCCTTCAGAGGAAATTGTGTTTTCACATAACCTTTGGAAGTCAGAGCGCAGGTTCAGCCATTGTATAGTGCCCCTGAAGCTATTTTTAGGTTAAGGTTCTTGCTTAATGGCCCAATGGAATAGGACCCCTTCTGTGAGTAATGGGATTTGAACCTTAAACATTCCAGACACCAGCACAGATCCTTAGCCAAAGAACCACCACTCCAATGTTGGCATTTGTTGACATGTCTTTACACAATGTGTTTTAAGAAAAGGAACATATGACAAACTTAAATACCTTTCAGTACTACTGTGCCTTAAAATTATTCAGCTGTTATACCATTTGTCATATTTAAGAACCTTAAGTGCTGGGAATTCTATGTATTTGATTAGTAAATTAAATATGTGAGTCATGCAGTCTTAATCACAGAGCTCCTCCAAAAAAAGCAGAGATTAGTAACAAAATAATTAAAACATTTGCAAAAACTAAAACCTTCATGACTCTGGTTAATATTTTGGTAAACAGTCTCTGTCAGCTGTAGCAGACAGTGATAATTTGAATACATTTCCTAATCTTTTCACATAGTGATGGAGTAAACCAAATTACTCTATGTCAAGTTAGTGGGAAACAATGGTGAACATACATTTTGAGGTCATGTCATAGATTTTAAATGGGATAAAGGACAAGATTACAACTGTGTTATTCATACATATCTAGTTTACCCTCTGAAAGTATGATTTCTCTTTAAATATAAACTTATTTCCTAGTTTTACTTCTCTGGCAGAGAGTATCAGGATTTGATCCACTTTTTTATATGTTCTGGCCCATTCCTGTTTCCATCAATCCTGACAAAATTATCAGTCACTGATGTTGAAATGTGTGCACATAACATGATGATACCACCATAATCTTTAGGAAGATTTTGTTTCCCATGAAACTATAAAAGCCATTTATTGTGTTGAACTTGCTCCTGTATCTGTCTATTTCAGGTTTGGGGAGCTGGGCCACCCCTTCCGGCCATAATGCAGTGTTTTCAACTTTTTAGCAAATGTTATTCCAGTAATCTATTAGCTCCCAAGAATTGGGTAAAGGCAGACTAGGCCCAATTCCTTTTTTATTTCAATTCTATTTTTTAAGGTTTTACAAAGTTCATGATTGTTTTGTGCTCTCTGTCTTGGACCTGGACTGGCCTAGTTAAGATTCAGATGATGGGGTACAACCCTTATGATCCTGTACAACGCATGACAGTCCCTGAAGCTTTATTCATGCCATTTTTAAAACACTATAGTCATTTTCACTTGTTATGTTGTGTGAAATACTGTTTTTGCAAAAATGATTAATGTACACTACTGATAAAGTTCAATTTGAATTGGAAACTTGTATCTGTAATGAAATGTCTAAAGCATACGAACAGCAAACAAGCTGATAGAAAAGTCACTCAGGAACTCAAAAAAATTCATTAAAAAAATAAAAAAGCACCAATTTTGTAATTAGTTTGTCAATAATTTCCTCATAGCTTTTGTTATGTTATTACACTGAATGGCAAAACGTATGTAGACATCCCTCCAAATTAAGTTTTTGTTTTAGCCGTACCCATTGTTAGCAAATACATAAACTCAAGCAAATGGCTGTGCAGTTTCCACTGAAAAATAGTGGCAGTAGAATAGGTCTTAAGCTCAGTGTCATTATAAACATGGAACTGTCATAAATTGCCACCTTTGTCATAATTCAGTATGTGAAATTTCTGCACTGCTAGATTTTCCCTAGTCAACTATAAGTACTATTATAGTGCAGTGGAAGTGTCTGGGAGCAACAACATCTCAGCTGTGAAGTGGTAGACCATGCAATCCTCTGTTTCATCACTCACAACAGGCTTCTCAAATGCACCTGGAAGCAATATCAGCACTAAAACTGTTCATTGAGAGCTTCATGAAATGGGTATCCATGGCCAAGCAGCTGTACACAATCCTAAAATCACTATGCACAATGCCAAATATTATCTGGGGTGTTGTAAAGTGCAAAAAGACAATTTCCCCTCTGGAATTAATACAGTGTTCCAAAAATAAAGCATACCTCTATTGGACTATGGAACGGTGTAGACATGTTTTCTGGAGGGAGGAATCATGCTTCACTATCTGGCAATCGGACGGACAAATATAGGTTTGATGGATGACAGGAGAACACTAGTTTACATACTGCATAGTGTGTAAAGTTTGGTAGAAAAGAGTTAATGGTAAGGCTCTGTTTTTTGGGGTTTCGGTACACCCCTTAGTTCCATTGAAGGGTACTGTAAATGCTACAGCATAAAAAGGCATTTTAGATAGTAGTGTGCTTACAGCTTTTGTGGCAAAACTTTGACAAAGACCCTTTTCTGTTCCAGCATGACTGTGCCATTGTGCACAAAGCTAGGTCTATGAAGACATAGTTTGATGAGTTTTGTTTGGAGGAACTAAAGTAGCGTGCACAGGGCCCCAGTCACAATCCAATTGCATACCTTTGGGGTGAATTACAATGGCAACTGGGAGCCAGGTCTTCTCGTCCATTATCAGTACTAACTTCACAAATGCTCTTTTGATGGAGTGGGCACAGATTCCTACAGACACAGTCAGGAAAAGAGTGGAAGCTGTTACAGCTGAAAAATGAGGGGGTTTGTGTGGGTTGGGGGGGGGGAGCTCCATATTAATGGACATGATTTTGGAATGGGATGCCCAACAAGTGTATATTGGTGTGATACTAAGGTGTCCACAAACGTTCGGCCACATCGTATATGAGGATAAAAAATGAGCTGTTACATAGCCATTACTGCGCAAGTAATGCAGTCCAGAGAAATTTTGTTTGTAACCAAGAGGTCGGAGTTATTCTGAACCATAGTGGAGAAGTGGCATTAAAGATCCACTTTTAAGTATGGCATTTCTGAACTGTTCTGAAAGCAGAAACAACCCATTTGCCCCAATCCGTAAGATCGCCCCCAACAAGGAATTTATCAAGAAGATGACAAAATATTGATTTTCATGTAGAAATTGCCTACGCATCTGTAAAGCACGACCCTCTCGTACGCGCGTATTAAGTTCGCTCACGTGGTTCTCGTTGTCATGGTAGCGCGTCATTGAGAGGGGATAGAGAGGCGTTGCCTTGCGAGAGGGGCGTGGAACTGGGTGCCTAAACACCAATCTGTCTATAGCTGCTGTTACCCTGGAGCTGGCTGTAAATATTACTAATCCATTAGAGACAGCAGCAGGGCAGAAAACCTACAAGTAAACGCAGGTTCTTAAAAATGATAATGCCCTGCTGTCATAAACTTCTGTTCTTGGTGATACGGATAACACTTGTTGAGTAACACGAAAATATCATAGGAGCAGTGACAGTAACAATCGGTGCTCGTCAGATGCGGTAAGTGTGGGTGGGCTGAGAAGGAGATTCTAGCTGTAAAGTTATGAAGAAAATGAAAAAAGTATGATAGTTTTATTAATGAGATTGTGGCATTGTCTAAGGCAGAAAATTATTCCCGCTGTTAAACACACATTTCATAAAAGTGTTTCAGTGATTTTTTTTTTTATCCTAGAAAATGTAACACCGCACACCCACGGAATAACGGCTAGCGCGCTTGTTACTAGAATTGGTCGTTCAGTAGGTTATGTCGTTGTATGTTGTTTCCCTTGTAGATAACTGCTGTTAATGCAAAAAACTTCATCCTGTAATGCCGTGACCTATAAACGTAAAGAGTGCCAATTAGCTGAGAGCTGCAGGTCGTCCGTCGTGTGGCACCTCAGGCCTATTACAGTCTCTACTTCTTCCTTCAGGAACGGAAACCCACCAGGTTCGTATAAATAAAGTTTGTTTTGAATGTTATTTCGAGTAAGCATCCTTACTAATTCCTGGCTTGAGTGCGATGGTGCGGGGCTAGAATCTCGGATTACCGCAAATAAGCAATACTATCAAATAAGCGAGTGCAGAATACATTGTACTACTTTCGTACAGAACGTACTGACATGGGACTAATTTAAAGCTGCACTTGGAGTGAAACGCATACAGCAAGACAAGGATCTGACTAACCCAGGTCCATGGGCGGCAGTGCTTATTAATCAGTTTAGTTTTCTAAAATATTTATTTTATATTCTGTTCAATTTAGTAATCAAAGTAAATACTGCTGCAATAAATTCAATCGACTCTGTATGCCTTTGAAACATTCTCAGCCCTATTTAGTGTTTAAGTTAACAATTTTGGAGACATGCCTAATTAAAGCTGTGGAGTGTAAGGGTTCAGAAAAGATGCATTAATTATTTTTTTAACTTGCTTCGTCTATTATAAATCCACAGTGAACTAGTTCTATCTCAACAGCATCATGTCTTATGCCCGCCCTAATTCTGTACTTAAAACGCCTCCAGGCTCACTCATCTGGACCAGGGTTTCTTAAACTTATATCTGAAGACCTAAGTAAGAAAATCAGGCCCGATATTGGTATCGAGCAGAGGATTATTACCGCAATGACAGCAGAGCTCTGCATAGACTAAGAACATTGGCCGTATAATAAAAAATGATACATTTTTGTTTACATTCAAGCATATTTCTCACATTAATTTCTTCTAAAAGAGAACAGTGGAGAACAAGCGTATTTTTAATAAAACAATAATTTTAGTTCAAAACAAGGCATATATTCCTAATGTTTAGCAGCATGTATTGGATTATTTTAAGTTTTAATATAGTTAAGATACATAGATTTTTCTTTATAACAGGTGCAGCATGAGGGTGTAATGATTTGGTGAAATGAGTTTATGAATGGTCACTTAACTTAGCCACTTGTTTTATTATGATTAGAAAAAAAAGTAGTTAAAATATTACCGTCGTAAATATTATTATTTGTAAAAAAAAATTTTCAAATGATCATTATAACACATTTTTCAAAAAAGAGTTTACAAATTGTTAAGCATATCCTGGTTTTCTTTTAACAATTAAATAAACTGAGTAAAGATATTTTGTTGCATAGAGAAATTATTCCACAGAAATATATGTGCTACTTGTATTTTAAACAGGTGAGAGCATATATCTTGATGACAAATTGATAAACAGTACAGTTTGAAATAACTGACATGTTGAATGTTGAAGGCTCTGCTGTACAGCGTGTCTCAGCCTTTTGATATTTTCTGGTGTTGCTGGAGTTGTCAGTGGTCCAACAACATTTCCTACACACTACCAGTAGATTAAAATATATTAAACCACTTTCAATTAGTGTTACGAGATGGAATCCTTTTTTACTGAGAAATATTAAAATTGTCCATGGCAACTGAAACTGAATTTAGCATACAAAACTGCCCCAGCACTATATATATTCCTACCCTGTTGGCTCATCCCACAACTTCCCTAAAATCATCCCTTGCCACAAATTTGTCTCTTGGGCAAAATGGGCTAATTTGCTACACGTGCATCAGCCCACCACAGCCGTGTCCACCACCTGTCCCATAGTTTTAAAAAAATTCTAATCTTGGTGTGCGTTTGGGATGTGGAGGATACCAGTGTACATAGGGACATTTCACAGGAATTAATAGAGATTGATCAAAAACAGCAGTAATTGCACATTGCAGTTTTATGAAGGAGCTCTGTACAATTAATGTGGACTGGTTGAATTATGACATGACCTATTACACATATTGAAATTTATGTCTGTAATAGTTTAGCATGCGGATAGAGTTATTTTCTAAAATGTTTTCCAAAGAACTTTTCCCACCTTTTGTTTTACTCTAATTGTTAGCAAAGTTTACTTCGGGTTTCTAGTGTTTTGATTTAAGAAATTAAGACAATGTTTTCAAACTGCTGGATTCCTGTTAGATTTCTAGCAGTGGTTCCAGAGTCCGTATTGACAGAGTTGCTTTCCTAAGAAATATGTTTTTATACAAATGCACAAGAATGAATAGATTCTCATGAAATTAATTAATACTGTCTATAATTGCCATATTCAAATCATCTTCAATTTGAAGCTTTGTTTTACAATTCATTATTTGTTAGCTTTTAAAGGTTATATGTTAAACATAGGGATGGAAACTCTTAAGAAGCAAATTGAATATACTTTGGAAAAGTCTTGTCTTCAACTGACTCCTGAGTATTAGAATTTCACAAAATGTCTCCTGCATCAAATTAATATCACAACTATGCCTTAGTGTGTGTTATTTACCAAATCTAATCATTCAGTTATTGTTGTTGACATTTTTGATCTATAATTATCAAAAAATTCTTTAGAGCTGAGAAATACTGTTTTGAGACAAATGTTTACCCTAACAGTAATGGCAATGAATGAATATGTAATGGTTGCTTAAAACCGATTTGTTATTGTATTTTCTAAACCTGAGGCTTTTAATGAGACATTTAAAATTGACAGAATGAGGAAATGACGTCTGAAAACATGACTATAGAATATATTTATTTGCTAAAAGAATACATTATTTTTAGGTATTTGTGACATATTAATTGATTGCTTAGTGCTTCTGCTTCACACAGCAGTTCCTCTGACCTAGGTTACATGCTTGGTTACTGACAGTGTGAGATCTTTCTTTCAATTTATTTTCAACTGAATATACTACATTGGCCAAGTATAAATGAGCATGAGTGTGTGTGAGTGCACTCTACGATGGATTGGTGACCCTTTGAAGGTTAGTTACTACCTTAAACTCATTGATGTACCTCCATAATCCCGTTTTATTTCTTTTAGCAACTGGCAGACTGCTTTGGTAAACTTTTAATATCTGTGGACCAACAGGGTACTTTCATAACAACAGATATCCAATATTGGTTTGTGTTAGATTTTGTTTGCTTTCTGGTTAACAGTTTAAAAATTATTTTGGGTTTTACAAAGTTGTAGCATTCCACTTATAATAACACTGATTGTGTTGTATGAAATGTGCGATTTTTCAAATTAACATATGCAGTAAACCAAAAACATATTTTATTTCTCTGAAAAATAATACACTCCTAATAGCTGAAATACCTTCACAAGGAATAATACAAAGTATGTAACTTATATTCTCAATCACAAATTTCAAGAATGATCCAGCCTCCAGGGAAGTGGGAGACAGTGTGACTTTCATTTCAGTTTTTTTTTAATTACATTTATTGAATATCCTTTTGCTTAAGTCATGCAGCATGACAGAGGCAATCCCAAGGCTGACTCAATTTATCACTAGCAATCAGAATATCTATATTGAGGAAATTCATCCCATAGAGGCATCAGTCTAACAAGCAGTCAGCAGTCTTTTCAGGGCCAAATTGCATCACTCTCACTGTTACTCCTGTGCAAAAACAATGTAGCAACTACTCTACTATTACATAGGAAGGGTGGCAGTGAGATCTACTAATAAATGGTAGTGCAGCATTGTTTATAATGGCACTCAGTTTTGTTTTCATTCTCTTCTTCACTATAATTCTCCAGCGGGTCAAGCGTGTATCCCATGATTGAGTCTGCCTTCTTAATTATGCTGTTGATTCGTTGACCTTCTCTTGAAGTGATATTGCCGGCCCAGTAAACCACAGTGTAGATAATCACACTGGTCATCTTAGACTTGTAGAACATGGGAAGGATGTTACTACTCACATTAAAGGAGCATAGTCTTCTAAGAAAAAGGAAGTCTGGTTTGGCCTTTCCTGTAAAGTTCCTCTGATTGTGATGGTCTGGGTCTCCTCCACGCTCCCTATTTCTTCAGGAGCCTCTTCAACCTGTAACTGTCGACAGTCGTAGACCGAGATGAGCTGGGTAAATGAGGACATGTATATTCAGCAAGGGGTCGGGGCAAAAGTGGTTCAGTGCTTTTATTAATATCAAACAAAGTGTTCCATAGTGCACTGCAAGATCTTCAAAACAAATAGTCAATAAATAAATAATCCTTAAAATCAGGTGAACATGGAGGTTAAAAAGTTCATATAAATATATTAAAATAAAATGAGATTAAAATCAAGCGCGAACATATTCTCTTTTAAAACCATAAGCTTCCTTCTAAAATCTGACATCTCCATGGCTTACCCTTTCCAGACTCCTCAGCATGAGGAGATGTCCACCAGCAAGGACAGACAACTCTTAGTCCAGCTCATTTAGGAGAATTTTTAGTTCCTTAGGGGTTTGTTGTTTGGAAAAATTCCATGGCCCTCTCTTCCACTAGTGTTGGGGTGAAAATGGATGCCCAGAATGGGCCTACTGACAGCAATGGAGGTGGAACAGCACATGTCATCAGCTGCATGGAATTAAAGATTACAATGATCAGTGATGGTCTGTCCAAGCGGATATCAAGGTGAATTTTAAAGAGGGAAATGTGCAAATATCATTTGAATGACTGAGTTTGACGATGTGTCAAGGGGGGGGTGATCACAACAAGTAAACAGGAGTGGAACGGGAAGAAAAGGCACTGAAGTAAAAACTGTTACTGTAATATATGAAGCTGTATTTACATATTCTTGCAATAACATAATAGTGTACAGCTTACTAAAAGAATTATGATAAAATGGAATACCTCCAAGAAAGAGCACTTGTTCTTTTTCATTAATTCTTTTGACTCATCGTGAATCTTCTCCATGTATGCACATATGGCAAATGAAACACTACAATTGCTGTGCTCAAGAAAGTCACATGGTGTGCCTTATACTGGTAGTTTTAGATTTGCTTCTTTTTGAACTACTGTAAGTTAATTTTGTTATAGCGGATGTCAGCCTGACTGTAATAAATAAATACATAAGTAAGTATATAATGGGCAGTCATATATCTAAGGCATCAGATGCAGTGACTGTGACCCTATTGACACATGCCTGATGGCCACAAATGGTCTGAAAGTGCAGAGGACATTTTTAGATCTATGTAAATAATTTTCCAACCTAATGTGCTTTTGTGACTACTAGCTAACATCAGCCAGCTTGGAAGCTCCCTCCCTTAATCCATTCATAAACCATAATTAGAGAGAGAGACTATTCATCAATCTTCATATGTAGATATGTGATACTGAGTTGGTTTTTGCTGTAAAGGGTAACATTTTAGGTACTGTCAAATGCATCTATTACTCATATACTGTTATATAACAAAACCTTAACAAAGACTTCTTTTGCTGTTAATTGTCATTAATCATTTATTAAGACCAAAAGAAGCCTTTGTTAAGGTCTTGTTACATGACAGTATATGAGTAATAGGTGTATTTTTGCATTTCCTTAACTACAGTGTTACCCTGTATGTTGTATGTTTTCATTGCACTTTACAAAGTCACAAGAAGCATTAACACAACTGTGAGGGAAAATGGCTAAGCCTTCAGTACATTCAAGGTATTTTATCAACATATATTTTGAGGCAATATAATTTCCATTCTTCAATAACTGGTAGATTTACCTGGCTAATAGTTATTGGCTGTTGTGTTGGTGCTATCATACTTTGTTTTTGCAGTGGTGGATTGTATTAAAAAGTGGTGCATTTTATGATAGGAATGTTTATACAGTCAGCACACAAAGCTTAAAGAGGATGAAAAAAGGCAGATGGAATCAAAGTATAAAAAACGAGTTTTAGTATGATAGTGACAGTAAATACATGTTCATTTTTTTTCTAAGGTGTAATTTTAGGCGCTTTATTTGCCTTTCATCCTCTGTTTTAAGGGGGCATTTTTGCACTTTGCCACTGGTTATTTACAATGCTGACAGCTGATGATATATGACTTACATTCATACAGCTTTAATACTGTTCCTCACATATTTTTCCATAAAACTAAATATATTTGTACATCCAAAACTAGCTGTTGATTTGCAGTTGGAAGACAGGATGATGGCAGAGACTAACACTTGAGGGCAGCACCATCAAGGGAATCCTGTACATACCTTCCTAGCTCTTTTATACTGATAAACATGTGAATGTAAATATGACTGGTATAAAAGTATGGTGTCTGGTGTTGACTTGTGGGGAAATGCCGTTATTGTGGAAAGTATTTTTATAATCAATGGCCACGGATAATCATTGCGTGTTGGCCAATGTTTATGTCATGGTCATTGCTGAAAATGAATGTGTCACTCTTTATTCCACAGAAGCTTTGTCTGTGTACTTAAAGGGAAATGGTTATATTACAATAAGATTTTTAAATTACATAGTACTAGGTATGTAGTTATTTGCATTTTTTTTTACTATGTATTATTATTTTTTATAATATATATATATATATATTTATACAGTGCATCCGGAAAGTATTCACAGCACATCACTTTTTCCACATTTTGTTATGTTACAGCCTTATTCCAAAATTCATTAAATTAAAATTCATTTTTTTCTTCAGAGTTCTACTCACAACACCCCATAATGACAACGTGAAAAACGTTTACTTCAGATTTTTGCAAATTTATTAAAAATAAAAAAATTGAGAAAGCACATGTACATAAGTATCCACAGCCTTTGCCATGAAGCTCAAAATTGAGCTCAGGTGCATCATGTTTCCCCTGATCATCCTTGAGATGTTTCTGCAGCTTAATTGGAGTCCACCTGTGGTAAATTCAGTTGATTGAACATGATTTGGAAAGGCACACACCTGTCTATATAAGGTCCCACAGTTGACAGTTCATGTCAGAGCACAAACCAAGCACGAAGTCAAAGGAATTGTCTGTAGACCTCCGAGACAGGATTGTCTCAAGGCACAAATCTGGGGAAGGTTACAGAAAAATTTCTGCTGCTTTGAAGGTCCCAATGAGCACAGTGCCCCCATCATCCGTAAGTGGAAGAAGTTTGAAACCACCAGGACTCTTCCTAGAGCTGGCCAGCCATCTAAGCTGAGCGATCAGAGGGCCATAGTCAGGGAGGTGACCAAGAACCCGATGGTCACTCTGTCAGAGCTCCAGAGGTCCTCTGTGGAGAGAGGAGAACCTTCCAGAAGGACAACCATCTCTGCAGCAATCCACCAATCAGGCCTGTATGGTAGAGTGACCAGACGGAAGCAACTCCTTAGTAAAAGGCACATGGCAGCCTGCCTGGAGTTTGCCAAAAGGCACCTGAAGGATTCTCAGACCATGAGAAACAAAATTCTCTGGTCTGATGTGACAAAGATTGAACTCTTTGGTGTGAATGCCAGGCGTCACGTTTGGAGGAAACCAGGCACCGCTCATCACCAGGCCAATACCATCCCTACAGTGAAGCATGGTGGTGGCAGCATCGTCCTGTGGGGATGTTTTTCAGCGGCAGGAACTGGGGGACTAGTCAGAATAAAGGGAAAGATGACTGCAGCAATGTACAGAGACATCCAGGATGAAAACCTGCTCCAGAGCGCTCTTGACCTCAGACTGGGGTGAAGGTTCATCTTTCAGCAGGACAACGACCCTAAGCACACAGCCAAGATATCAAAGTAGTGGCTTCAGGACAACTCTGTGAATGTCCTTGAGTGGCCCAGCCATAGCCCAGACTTGAATCCGATTGAACATCTCTGGAGAGATCTTAAAATGGCTGTGCACCGACGCTTCCCATCCAACCTGATGGAGCTTGAGAGGTGCTGCAAAGAGGAATGGGCGAAACTGGCCAAGGATAGGTGTGCCAAGCTTGTGGAATCATATTCAAAAAGACTTGAGGCTGTAATTGCTGCCAAAGGTGCATCGACAAAGTATTGAGCAAAGGCTGTGAATACTTATGTACATGTGATTTCTCAGTTTTTATTTTTAATAAATTTGCAAAACCTCAAGTAAACTTTTTTCACATTGTCATTACGGGGTGTTGTGTGTAGAAGTCTGAGGAAAAAAATTAATTTAATCCATTTTGGAATAAAGCTGTAACATAACAAAATGTCGAAAAAGTGATGCGCTGTGAATACTTTCCGGATACACTGTAGCAAGAATATAAGAGTTCCAGTTTTTTAAAATGTATATGATATCACAAATACATTTAGATAAAAACATTGATTCACATAAATTTAAAAAATATATTGTTATAGACTTAGTTAAACAATATCTATCTTTAGAAATAGGATGAAAGTGAGGTAATTAACATTTTTAATTTTATGTTTTTCTGCTTTCAGGGTTGTGTGTACTACCTGTAGATCATATACATAAATTATGGAGTTCAAAAATTCATATAAGCCCCACAAGGACAACAGATATACTGAAAGGGGTCGGCATTCAAGTAGGAGCTCTGGGAAAGACAGTAGAAGTTTATTTCAAAACCACTTGAAGACAAGCAGTGACCATAGCTTTGGAGACCGGGAGAAATCTGAATCTCGCAATTCTGACCATAAACAAAACTCAGACTGTGAACAAAACAGTGAATCTTACTATTCAGATGATTATGAAGATGATTCCCATTCATCCGTCGCATCTCATTCTCCTAGTTCACAGTCTAGGTTAATTGAACCCAGAAGAAGACATCAAATAAAGAGGGTTTCCAGCGGTCCATTGCAAACAAGAGGTAAAGTCATACTGACAACTATATTCAGTGAAATCTACAAGTCCCTAATTTAGTAATATAACACTATGATAAAACTAATATTAACAATGAAATGAAATGGGGATGTTGAGTTAGTCTCTTATCATAAGTGTGTTATTTTAGTACTTTTAAATAAATGCATACATAAATAGGTAGATAAAGTTACACATACTGTACATTTGTCTGAACACACCCCAGAATGACTATAAAGCAAGAAAATTAAAAAGAAAGAAAAGACAAGAATGTTTATATACCTGTATGACTGGGAAGATGTAATAAAATTGTACAATTTTTTTTCTGTGAGTATAGTGTGAAGATAAAAGAAACTTTCAAAGTAAACAAAACACCTGCATAATTTGTCTTTAGATATTCTTGAAATCGAGGACATTTTTCAAAGCAGAGGGTAAATCAGTGGAGTTATTTTCTTTCTTTGACTTATTATCTAATAGAAATAGAAACCTTTTAAATTTCAGTACACCAGCTGCTGATGCTAGAGCATTTTGAAGTGGAATAATATTTGGTTCATCCTACCATTTTTACAGTGACCACTCTGAACTAAAAATATTTTCATTTATCTGTAGTTTATTTTTATTAGATAGCCGAAAGAATTTGTTTTTAATACCATTTCCTACCAAAAGGCTGTCACGTTAAAAGAAACAAATGATGCCATGGCCAATTCTCTTTGAACCTGAAATCTGTCTTACAGCAAGAGAAATCACAGGAGGATATCAATATAGCAAATTGGTCAGTTTAGCTGGCATCAACACAATGGATCCAGTGAAGGGATACCTGACTCATAAGATAGCCAGAAGAAAGCCACCTCCAAGTTGGATTGGTAGAGAGATGAGTTTCTCCAGAAGCAGAAGCAAACAGCGCAACTTGGCATGAGGGAAAGTCAGGAAAAGCAATGAGTAACAGTAGACATTGACCTGTGCAGTGCCCCTAGAATATGACCTGCTGTAATTTAAAAATGGCACCTAGAGCTACAATGCATATTGACTATGGTGTTACCATGGGCTTCGTTAAAGGTTTTCCCATTGGCCTGGAGCTCTGCAAACCAAGCAAATTGATAATGACAGTAAATAATTAAAGGAATCTTTTGGTTTTGCAATTGTTGTAAAAAAAGTAGCAAAACAGGCCACTTTTAAAAACAATGAATGTTAGGTTAATTGCCAACAAACGATTGGGCAGGAGACCAAATAAATAATACTACTGTCAATATTAAAACAAAAACAGTATGAAAAAGTGTATTGAACAATGTAATGACTGTGCAAAACAAGAAAAAATGTGTAGACATAAATAGACATTGCAAACATAGAACATAAAAATATTATGGTTATAAATGGGTGATAGAAAGCAAAACTGAAAAGAACATAGTAATAAAACAGAAAAAGTGAAAATATGTGTAACATTAAAAAACATTGTTAAGAATAAACAAATAAATAGTTTGTATAACAAAATATTTTAAACTGTGCAAAACTAGGAAAAGCACATATTCATGAAAGACTTATACTATGTCTCAGAATTCAAGGTTGAGGATGTCCCTGGCAAATTAATTATCTGGAGGATTTATAGTTTTCACTGGTTTCAACATGGATGGGTGTCCATGAAGTTGTTCAGTCTAAGTAGGTTAAGAAACTTTGGGAACAGGAGAATTAGCACAGAATAATGATGATATGACAACTTTAAGTAAGTTGTGGTAAGGTGGACATGCCAGTGCATATTTAAATATATATATATATATATATATATATATATATATATATATATATATATATATATATATATATATATATATATATATATATATATATATATATATATTAGCTAGCGAACGAGAGAAATACTTACCGAATTTAGATTGTTTTTTTTTTTTTTATTAAAATATAATTTGCTTGAACAATCCAGTTGATTTTGCACTTCTCTCATCGCGCTATGAATCATAGTCCGCTTGCAGGAGAGATATATTTGCGCCAATTCGAGACAGAGGCTCCAGGCCGAGGGGAGGGGGAAGAGTGACATCAGGAGTGGGGAGCTGGGCAGGGTCCTCCTTACTGTCCTTTTCCACAATACGCAGGTGGAGCCGTGGGGCATGGCTAGTATATATATCAATCAGTATAACTGGAATTGTTTTACCTCATTAACTGTAATGTGTCTCATGTAGGTAAGGTTTTTTTTTTGCTAGGGTGACCATACATCCCTGAATTTAACAGAACATCCTATTTTAAATCTGCTGGTCATATAATGTGCAAGAAACTCCAAGGGAGATTCCCTGCTCTTGAAATAATCCATGTCTACTACACTCGCTGGATTAATGGGATGTATTCTGTTCTGGAACTATGTAAATCTGGTCAGCCTAGTTTTAGTGTTAGATATTATAATTAGAAAAAGTGACATTGCATGTAAGAGTAGACATAGTGTTGTGTTGGAATACAAAGCTACAACAGCTGCAATTTGAGCAGGGAAAATGGCCAGATTAAGAAAAGTGGATAAGCTTTTGGAATATGATACAGTGGTGACATGAAATTAGCCAGGTGAGTGTATATGTGGACACTTGAATGGAATGGTTCTTGTTTTGTTTTTCATGCAATTGAGATAGGTTTCAGCTTGTGAAGCTTTCTTATCTAGATGCAGATTTTTTTTACAATTTAGTCTTAGCTATTGCTGTTAATTTATGTCTCCTATGATTATAAATATGAACTAAAGAACCAAATTATAGTCATTTATAGTCTACTATAAAGTGCAGTTGTCATTTTGATTTAGGCAGAAGAAGAGCAAATTGTTCTTGGTCCTGTTGATTATTTCTTCAGTTGCTGACAACTTAATTAACTATAGAATAATCAGATGCCCCATTGAGCAATTTCTCTGTAGATATACAGTGGGTCATTAGAACAATCTAGACAAGAATGGACCATTCAGCCCAATAAAGCTCACCAGTTCTAGCCACTTAAATATTTTAAAAACACATCAAGTCTAACTTCAAAAGTCCCTAAAGTTATACTGTCTACCACACTACTTGGTAACTTATTCCATGTGTCTATGCTTCTCTGTGTGAAGAAGAAATATCTAATGTTTGTGCAAAATGTACCCTTAACAAACTTGCAACTGTGTCCTTGTGTTCTTGATGAACTCATTTTAAAATATCAGTCTTGATCCACTGTTTTAATTCTGTTCGTAATTTAAAATACAATCGTGTCTCCTCTTAATCTGTCATTCAGCTTCCACTTGTTTTCAGCACTTGTAAATTTAAATTTCTTTTTTTTTCACCATGGTGCCTTGTATGTGTATGTAAGACCACTTTTTAGAAGTTAAGATAAACCCACTTTTTATTTATAATTTAAAATAATAATTTCAACATTGAATGGATCCAGAAGTTGAAAATATTTGGTTTTGTTTTCATTTCTTTGGTTGCCATAACTGTTGCTTTTATATTTGTAATAGACAAGTTTTCATCAATTAGCAATTCATCAATTAATTTTCTTAAACTGCTTCTCGAGAGCAGATTTATGGAGAAGCTGAAGCCTATTCCAGCAAGCATGGGGCACAAGGCAGAAAAAATACCTAGACAGGGCACCAGTCCATCACAGGTTGAACACAAACCCATATACACACAGGTCAATTTAACAAGCCTGTTAACCTAACCTGCATGTCTTTGGAATGTGGGTGGAAAAAAAGGAACCTGGAGAAAATAGGGGAGAACATGCAAACCTCCACATAGGGAGCAGCTGGGAACCCCAGTCTCCTTGTTTTAAGGCAGCAGCTCTATGATTGCACCACAAATATGCTTTAATAATGTAAAAATACATTCCCCATCTCTTAATCATCATTTGCTATCCTCAAGATTGTGATCCATTATTTAACTGAAAATATAAAAAGCATATTTAATTAAAGCACACTGATAAAAGCAATTAAATTCTGGAAGCTCCTAACAGATTAAGATACTGTAGATATATTATAACCTATGTGGAGAATGTGGTGTAATATCTAATGAAAAAAGTGTATTAAAATGGTCTAGTTAAAAAGTTCCTCTAATAGTGCTTCATGGAGCATCATTTTTGATAATTACTGTTCTAAGGGTGCTTTGCAGCAGGTTATCAAATGGGATATCATTCAGAGGGTTTGTGACAGTACTCATAATAGCACACTGCTTTTCCAACATCTTTCTGTCTGGAGAGTGTAGGGTTGGAAAAAGGTTGTCATTTGCAACACAGAACATTGAGGGTGCCATCTCAAAAACTTGCTCTTTGATGCATTAGACCTTCTTAAAATCATTAAGATCGGGCCTTTTTCTCATAAGTTGGCTTTACCTTTTCAAATATACCCCTCTAATGATTTGTCATTACTGAAATGTGGCCATGTCAGTCCTTATAGGAGACATATAACACAGTGATAATGAGTTTTTAGATTATCCTTGTACTGCACATGTCACACTTACCACACTTGATGTACATATTCAGCAGCTATTTTTATATGACTCCATCACTGATCTTCTGTGGCTGCATGATAATAAAATGATGAACACTGTAAAACAACATACCAAATATGAAATAAGTATTAAATAATTAATGTAATGTGATATGTTGAAAAATTTAAATGAGTGAATATATAAGGTCTTTTTATTTATACCCTCAAGTTTTACCTTGTGTAAATAAGGGGTTCTATTAAAATGAGTATGCTTTAGTTTTTTCACTCTAGGTCAGTTTTGTGCGTTCCTTACATAATAGGAGCAAAAGCAGGCTTGCGCTGCCCACTAATGGCTGTTGTAAACATTGCTGCTTACTAACTCCTAAGATTTCATGCAGATGATTAATGGAAAAAAAAAACTGCTACGTTAAATTATTTATTATAACTTTATTGTTCTAAAATGTAATGAAAATCTGTTTCTCCTTTTCTAACTTTTAAACCTTTGCTTTGTATAGTTATCATTCATTAAACCAATTAGGTATTTAGTTTAAAAAGAAATATGTTTAATCTTTATTATTAATTTTTTTTCTTTTGTATACATATTAGCCTCTGATAACCAATATTTTAAATTTATGCATTATACCATGTTATGGTTTTTTTTAGAAATTATTGGTTGCTTCTTGTTGTATAATGAGAGTAATCTGAAATAATGTAGATTGTCAACAAACAACAACATGGAGGTTAACAATAAGTATTTTACACCTACTGCAACTACCTAGAAGAGCCCCAAAACTATGGAGTTATGAACTAATTACTTTTCAGCATTTAATTGAATGTTCATTGACTGTGATTTTCCTAAAAGATATATGAATAAATGGTACATTATTATTTTGAATTTAAAATTGGCTAAAATACTTACTCCTATGAAAATTATGTGAAGCCAACCTCCGATTATAATCTGAAAAAAACACTGTCATAATAAGTTTTGTTTCTTTTTTTCAGTGAGTATGTAGGTACGTAGTGGAGAAATAAGTTAAGCATATTTACCAAGCAAATAACCTGTGTTCAGAGAAGCACAAGTATAGAAATAGCAACAAACTACAGTAAATTGAATACTGATAATTTTGGAGTAGCTGATGGTTGAGTGAAAAATAAATCAAACATGTGTAATATATACTTTAATGTTAGAAAAAAACGTTCAATTTTTAAAACATCAAGATCTGACTTTCAAACATACATAAAAAGTAAATACGTCAACCAACATTGTTTGGTTAACCAATGTGAATTTTTAAAATGAAATTATCCCCACTAAGTGAAAATCTCAACCTGCCAAATCTACTTATCTCACCCTGTTTGTGAAATTAATACACTTCATAAACTTCACATTACTAACTAAGGAATTCTTACATGTAAAGGAATGAGGAGTGTCAGAGAGTGCAAGCATAAATTCTAGATATTTATAGATATTCATGAGGATATGTTTTTATTTTGAAATACTTGTATGGGCTGGCATGAGAGAATATATCCAATATGGTCAAATAAGAAAAAAAAGTAGAATCTTTAACAAAATAAAAAGTGAGAACACAAAATATCATAAATATGGACTGTAAAACTATTAACCTACTGTCTATTTGGACCGGGTTATGCATATAGTAAAACTTCAGTCAAGGGTCAGGACTGAGGCTCTGATGGATAAGAGAAAAGACGTATAACAGAACAGCTACTTTAAAAATGATGTACTGTAGATTAGCGAATAGTCATTTATTTACAAAACATAATATAGTATTAACAAAATGAATAAATTCATATAATATTGTAACGGCCAGCGTAATAAGGAAACACAACTCAAAGGTACTGGAGTTTTCTGTGTTTTACTTGGAATCTTTGTTCCATAACAAAAAGTTTTCCCTACCAATCAGTTTATCTCCTGCCACTCTCGTTCCTTTTTTCCCTATACTGCAAGGATTCCTGCTTATTATCTCCGGACTCTCTACTCAAAACTTCCTTCTGCAGCACCCTCCCTTTTCTCCTAACATCTCCTGTTACTCATGTCCTAACAGATGTGTCTGCCCCTTACAGAACAGAAGCCCATCACCAAGTCCCATTACTTACAGCATTCATTACACACTTTCTGTCTGCAGTCACAATGTCAATTGAAACAAGTGGTTTCAATTATCAACACATTTTTCAGTTTTGTCGGCATCACACTGTATATCTTTCACTGTTGCTCTTCCTTCTCCATGAATTGAAGCAATACATGAAGCATTTTTGCTGTTTTATAAATGTTTAATAATTTTAGTTTTTTGTGACAATTCTAACACCACGTGTATATTTATCAGCAATAATAATGTCCATCCATCCATCCATTTTCTAACCCGCTGAATCCGAATACAGGGTCACGGGGGTCTGCTGGAGCCAATCCCAGCCAACACAGGGCACAAGGCAGGAACCAATCCTGAGCAGGGTGCCAACCCACTGCAGGACACACAAACACAATTTAGAATCGCCAATCCACCTAACCTGCATGTCTTTGGATTGTGGGAGGAAACCGAGCGCCCGGAGGAAACCCATGCAGACACGGGGAGAACATGCAAACTCCACGCAGGGAGGACCCGGGAAGCGAACCCAGGTCTCCTAACTGCGAGGCAGCAGCGCTACCACTGCGCCACCGTGCCGCCCTCAATAATAATGTATAGTAGATTAATTATAATAAAAGAGAAAATCTACAAAGCGCCATTAAAACTGAAGGTGCATCATGCTGCCACTTTCTGTTTGCCAAAATTATGCTTCATAGATTATGTTAAATATAACATCACAATATGCAACGATAAGCAAAACAGCTGATTTTCATTTTGAATATGTTGTGTTGCAATAACGAAAGTTACTAAAAATAGATATTTGGGTTTGGAAGTTTTTTAAGTTTTGGGGCAGGGGTATAAAAGGAAAGAAAGGAAGATTGTTCCTTAAGAGTTTGACATCACTGTCAACACTACATACATTGGTTTTGGCAACACATTTCTCAGTAAAGGGTCCAGATTTAAGTAAACATAAGTAAAGTGTCTTTTGTAAATGAAACATATCTAAACACAATCCAAGATGAACTCGAAGATAAACGCTGAAATCCAGCAAGACAATAAAATTGTCATACCAAAGTGGTTGAGAAAAAAAAAAAAGCTGTGCAGATACTATCTTTGAGGAAATGCCACATTTGTCAAAGCTCTGATTAGATAGATAGATAGATAAATCATATGGAGCAGAGCAATGACTGATGGGAACTGTAGTCCCCACATCACCATTTGTCACAAGGTTGCAGATAACATGAGGTGTAGAATATATATTTTAAATACTTTTTTTACTAGATTAATTATGCAAAACTGACTGTGATGACAGCCATAGAACCTGGCAATAGTTTATAGCGTGTTTGCTAAACCTATCTTTGTTAAGCTTCTCTGAACTTTCCTCCTATCTCTTCAACAGCCTTCATTTGCATAAAGCAGCATGCCCCATTTATCTGTGAGATCACTGTAAGCACTGTGAAGACGCTGTGTATTAGAATGTCTAACTCTGTACAATATTATTAATGGTAAATATCAACAAATAAAAGTGTTGAGTAATTTTGTTTTTTTTTTTATAAAATGTCACCACATTTCAATCAAATCTGTCAAGGCATTTTTGAGATTTTTGGGATATTTAGTTGTTCTATTTTGGGGGTGTTTTTACCTCTAAATATTAAACTATTGAAATGTCCTTTCTTACTGAATACCTACTGCCCTAGATGTATCATCCTTCTACATTTTGGCTTTTTAGCTAAACGGCAAATTGTGTTTTTGTTGATGACAGTGTGAGTCAGTCAACTTTGCATTTTATATACATATATGAAGATGAAGAACAGCAACAGCACAAAGTCCCATACAGACAGCAATATTTTGAGCAATTTTCAGCTCCAAACAATTTATAGAGGAATGTTTGAACATGTGCAGGCCTTTTCCATATATTTTTATATTTAAAATTTGGAATTTGAATTTGAAAAAAGTTCAAATAAGTCCAACTTTAGCATGCACACTTGGTGGTGTAGGACAAAGTATTATTTCTGTCAGTCCACAGCAGGCTATTGACTTTAATCAGATCTCTATACCTGTAAAGCACAGTCTCTGTTCATTTGTATTTTATGGTCAGGTTTGTTTTTCAGATTGAACCTGTCACAGAGAGTCTTTTCACCCTTTTTGCCAGGTGGTAGCTGGTAGAACTCAGGGTCAGAAGTATCATGAAGCTTTGATGTAACATTTTACATATAAACATTACCATTTCATATTATTATTACTGTCATTATTTTGAATGTTATATTGATGAGCTTTATTTGATGCATGGGATGGTTTTTAATGCATTTTCTCCAAACATATCTAACTTTTCTTTGTCATGTCAGATACTTTAATCAACTGAATATGTGGTAAATTAATTCATTGATTGTTACTGAATGCATGATTACATTATTCTTTAGATTTTATCTAATCACTTGACATTTTGCTATGGAATACTTTAAACAAATAGTGTTTGGAGTTACAGGCATTTTCACTTGATTTTTTTTTAAATGTTGATTAACAAATTAAGTTCTTCAATCAGTGTTAAAGGAGAAAAAAGTTACCCATTGTTATATCCATACCTAAAAATACTCTGTAAAAATAGTAGTAAAACCATGACATTAATTGGATGGATTTCTCTTGCAGGTTGTCCGTTTCCCCATTCATGAAGGAAGTGGTCCATTTTAAATGGGTTACTCTTACTAAAGAGTATTTAAAATAAATCAAGAAAATTAGGGTAAACAATTACTGTTACACAATTCTACTTATCAATTACTGAAGTCACAGATTGCAAATAGCAAGAACAAATTAAAGCAAAACTGGGTACAAAATAAAAATGCCAATAAATCAGAAGAAAAGTGGAAGTGAGGGGGTACAAGGATGAATTTAGTAGCTGATAAAGACTCTGGGTTTAGACAAAGGTCCCTTTGTTATATTGTCTTAGACAACTGAATTTCTCCACATAGAAGTTTAACTCAAGCAGGGCACCTTAACCTACTTCATGTAGGAGTGTTTGAGCCATTGCTTTACCAGGTTTTCCTGTTGGCTGGTATTTCGCTCTTACAGCTATATCAATTAGTTCAGCTCAATGACTCTGGCTAATGTGGCACAAACAGGTCCAAAGAAATAGCTCCAAGAAAATGCATTTGATATCCAGATTAATTACTGAATATAGTTTATAGTATATTCTAAATATGATGTTCTGAATTTTCTCTATGTATCACAAATTCAATCCATGTGCCAAGAAGTGATACGGTTAAAGGATAATTTTAAATTGGACTAGTATTTGAATAGTAAATCATTTATGTAATTAATGCTAGTATTTAATATTACAGTTTGTAGTAAGATATAGGATACCTGATGACAAACCCAAAAAAAATTCATAATGAATTCATTTTCAGTGTCATTAACAAGAAACCATGTCTAGTGTTACGTTTGACTACAATGTAAAAAAAAACAAATGCTACATTATAAAGGATGTTTGGAGCAAAATTAATGTATTGTGGCTCCACACTATATGGAAACATGCTAGAACTAGTTACGAAAGAATGATAAATACTGTATGTTTCAGTAGCACAATTTGCATTCCCTGCTAACTGCTGATGTGATTTTCCCTGGAAGGAGGTGATGAAAATGATGGTAAATATGCTAATGAAGGACAGAAATGACCACAGGGATAGTAAAATGATCATGAAAGGCAATGTGCCACATGGCTTAATTAAAAAAAAAAAAGCAATCATAAGTTCATGCAGTTTGTTACTTCTGAATGTAAAAATCCCAAAGTGCAAAACAATGACTTCAGGTGTATTTTGAAAATGTATCGAAACTCTATCCAAATAACACTACAGTTGCATATAACAAAATTTTTATTTTATTAATAATGGGAAGCACTGTTCTGCAAAAACATATATTTAGACAGTGCCAAAATACAGAAAACCTAGTTAATTACTTAAAAGAGCAACAGTGGGGAAAGGTTAGAACAGATAGTGTTTTTAGGATAGTGCTGGTAAAATGGTAATAGATAATAGTATACATGCTGGTTTGAGAGTCAATTGTATATTTTTAGAATACGCTTGATCTGTGGCTAGAAGGTTATGAGCACAAGTCACATGGTAAGGTCTTGCAGCACATTATTCAAATATTTCCATTTTAGATCTGTGTCTACAAGTTTAATGGAACAATAACTATATCCCCAGAAAAAATGTCTGCAGTTGTTCGATGTGATTGAATTAAATGTATCGAAAGGGCGAACACATGTAAGTGCAAAGATGGACTGTCATATTTTCTTTGTTGAAAAGAAATGCCACCTACTGTAGCTATTACAGGCAAACATACTGGATCTGACCGACATTGATAGGGATACAGTTTAGGAAGTGTTGCACATTTTATGATCACTGCAGTGTGTTGGCGATATCCATTGTTGCTAATTGTGTATTTATTTGTAGTGTTTAGAGTAACTAAAAGTCTCTTTTTAAAAAGTATATACGTGAAAGTCATTTGACTTGTAACCAGTTTTGACTTGATGATTTTCCATAATACAGTATATCTAAACAGGTGTCTCAGAACAGAATGACGTGTAACATAAAATGATTGTCTTTAGGAATATGATGTGTAGATATAAGGGTTAAAAACAGGCACATGCCTAATGGAGTGTTTGGCTTATTTCAGTACCAAAGCCTTAAAAAGAAAGCCCTTAATCAACAACTTTAAAATGCCTAAAATCTTAACTTCTTAAAAACAATGAATTTAAAAATTGATTTTCTTTTCCAAGAGACCTGTGCCAATGTACAGTTACTTTCCAGAATCCTTCAAGTACAACTTTAGGATAATCAATGTATTCACAATGTCTGTTTAAAATCTAAACCAATGTTGATAGCAGGAAAGTTCTAGTGAACATCGTATTATTATGCTTCATGGGTACAAGCAGCAGTCTTATTGAATAATTTGAACTAACAATCTAAAACACAGGGTTCATCAATTAGTGGCTAGTCAAGTGCAAGGTGATTAGAAAAAGTTTGTTTAAAAGGAGTCATCACTACCTCGACTGAACTGTTCTGCCCCCTCAGTTTTGCAATAAAGGATTTTTTTAACACTTTACTTACTTTTCTTAATAAATTCCGCACAGATTAATTCAGTAACACTTAGTTTATTCTTGTATGTCACTGCTTATTGAGTACACGCTCAGGGTACTGTATGAAATAAATTAATAGGTAAAAGGTAATTACAGCTGTACCAATGACTAATGCATAATTCACAAACATAAAGGTACAGAATTATTGAAACAAACAGTAAAACAGAGCAGTTACAAACTGAATAACATGAATGGAAACTAATATAATATCATCATTATCATTGACCTCTGGCCAGTTGACTCTGAAGGAAAGGAAGACAAAAACTCCAATGTGTAGCATTTGTGAGAAGATAAACCTTTAGACAATCTATGGTTAGTTGTAACAGACATAGAGTTCTGGAAACCTAGGCCAACTGGCCCACATCTGCTCTTGGGCATTCTACAATATAAGCCTGTGCGAGGCTGTCTAATATGAACACAGAATCTTTTCAAACCTTGATTTAAAATCTCACAGTATTTTAGGTGTCTTTCCATTGGCAAAAAAAATTCCCATGGTAAAAAATTAGTTGCAGTGAACAGCTTGGGTCTGTAGGTTGGACTATAAAATAACATGGTCAGGCAACATGGTGAGAAAAATCCACAAAGAAGGTGATTCACGTGAAGAGTACTTCACAGTGTATCTCCTGAGGCTGTCTGCTGGCGTTAATCTGTAAAGAGATAATAAATGGTGCTTCAGAGGGCTGTTGACATTGCTTGCTTTTGTGTTGGTCCTTCATTCACCACACCTGTCCCAATAAATTGAATCTGTTAAGAAAGGAAGCCA
This sequence comes from Polypterus senegalus, assembly GCF_016835505.1. Taxonomy (NCBI): domain Eukaryota; kingdom Metazoa; phylum Chordata; class Cladistia; order Polypteriformes; family Polypteridae; genus Polypterus; species Polypterus senegalus. The sequence continues at coordinate 107,822,096 of NC_053156.1, forward strand.
AAGATGTGATAATATTGTATTTTGTTTGAGCAGAGGCTATTCATAGCATAATAAAATATTAATTAATTATGTAAACATTTTATAGTACCCAATATTAGTAAGAAACATTCATTGTTACTGTAGTGTTTACTTAGATTGAAAGTAAAATTTCACAAGGGTAGTTGGAATGGCTCCATTTCAATAGGGATATCACTGCTCCCTCAGAATTTCAGACACCACTTACAGAGTTTCTTCTTGGCGCCAGTTACCATTTCAGTTGTATTACAATTATGTAGAATTTCTACACTTCAGGAATCTATATAATCAGTGCCAGTTACCATTTTAGTTGTATTACAATTATGCAGAATCTCTAAACTTTAGGCATCTATATAATTGGGTACGGAGAGTTTGAAAGGATGAGAATTCATGTTAACAAGTAATGCAAGGTGCAGTAGAGAATTCATTAGAGAATTAAATAATTCACTTCACTTACGCTGCTTCAGTTTTAGATTTTGTGCCTTATAGTTCTCAACAAGATAAATAATCACTCCATATTTTTTGTTTCAATTATAAAATTGGTCCTTAAAGGTGAGGGCTAATGGGATGTTCCATTTAGAAAGCAAGGGGCACAAATGACACTTAAAGACAAAGAAGCCATTGGTTAGGCACTCTCAGCCCCCAGCATGTGCTTGCTGTTCCTGCGTAAATTCTGCTTCATTGAAATGTTGAACATGAATGTGCAGTTGTGCTACATCTGTTTTGTCTGTCAATACATCAATGGTTAGGGATACATGATCAGCCAGACTGATACCATCAGTCACCCAGCATTGTATATTCTCTGCCCATACAGGAACATACTGTGCAGCAGGTGCAGGTGAGAAAGTTGCTAGTTCCAAATATTCAATAATTTATCCTTTGATTTATCATTAGCAAGTTTAGACAAAATGCCTATTAACACACTATTTGTAAAACCTCTGCATCAGGCTTTATTATGCCTAGCCAGTATCCATGTAATTTGTAGGGGAGCACCTTTTTCTAATTTTTGTTAAGTTAGTTAAAGGCTACTTTCTGCTTTGATAGTCACTTGCTTTAAAGGCTTCCATTTTCCTGTGCCTCTAGTCTGTGGTGGATAAGATTCCTTGAAAATTTTTCTGAAGATTGTGGTGTATCAAATTGGACCATATTATGATGGCAATTGTTTTGTTGCAGATCAGATACACTGGCTGAGCATTTTCAGAATCTTAAATAAAGGTCCATTCATCATTGAAATGATGATTCTCTTTATCAGTTTTCCTCTTAAGATATTTTGACAAGAGACAGTTTTGCTTGCTAACATGCAGCGTGAATGCTGAATGTTACCTCTTGGCTTATCAGTTAAGGTTCATGATGGGGTATAACCACTGTGGTTTTTCATGACAAAATGAACTTATTAAGCTTGACTTTTTGAAAAATAATGACACCAGAATAAGTACTATTTGCTCTGTAAGAACCTAGCTCCAGGTCAAATATATTTGAATACCCTTGATCTGACACAGTGTCTTAGATAATTTTCCACTCTATTGAATGGATCACTGCTTTGTAGTAACTTGCCAGGTAGGCAAGACTGAGATTTCAGTGGATATAAGCATGCCTATAGAATACTATGTTTGTTTGTTTGTTTGTCATATCTTCCTTTTGCCTAAATCAGTTTAATTAAATAGAAGTAGTTTTCAAGGAGTACTCAAATGCCAAACATTTAAGGGCAAGGAGGACACCACCGGAATGTCTGCAGTCAGATGAAATCCTTCACAAAAAAAGATAATAGCAAGTAGATAGCATCAATCTTACCAGTGTGACAAGATGAATTGTGGTAGTCTTGGATGATGCCAAATGAAATGGTATGAGATAATAATGTACTAAAGAGAGAGGTAGAAAGCGGCAGTTGGAGGGATTGGGCCAGGATGCTAGGACGGAGACAGCTTTACTGGTTTATTTAGTGGTGTTGGGTGACTGGGATTTAGTATGTGGAGGGCTAGCAAGATGCCACAAGACCTCCAGTCTGACTGATGAAATTACCAGGTTCCTAGCTGGGTAATGTAGGGCCTGTTTGCCATTTAAGAATGAGACCGTTGAGAGGGTTTTACTTCTCCCACCTACAGATTGTGACTGAGAAGACAACTAAGGGATGCAGCAAGTTTTGCAAAAGGTGATGTACAGTTTGATGGCCCTGCTGCTCTTTTCCCCTGAATTTATTCCAGCAATGCTGGTAGCATGCACTGATATAGTGTGTTGCCACACCCACCACACGACGAACCACCTTAGGATCCCAAATTAGGACTCGAGTGCAGGTGTGCAATAGGTGATACCTCAGCACCTTACTAGTCTCAACAGAGTGGAACAGTGTGAGGTTTTTTTTTTTACAGTGACTAGAGTGTCAATCCTGACACCAAATGTATTCCAGGGCTTGGCCATAAGTTCCCATCGGATGTAGTGTAAAGATTTCTGTGTCCAGCTGGGAGCATAAGCAGTGTAAATAGACCAGTGATGGGAAATGCACTGTGGAAACAATGTTCTGCTTAATGCACTGCCTTAAAGCCATTACAACAACAAAAATAACCGTGACAGCAATAATAACTTTATAATTAGCTTGTGTTAAATAATTATTCGGTATGCAGCCCACATAGGGCTTTGCCATGTGACCCCAAATGTGTATTGTCAGGGTGAATGTCACCATGGTGGTTTGGACTTTTTGTCTTTCTTTCTCTCACTGAATAGAGGTGCTGTTATCTTGTCTAGGGTGATGCCATTAGTGTGCAGAAAAATTTGGAGGGTGGAAAGTTGTTGAGAGCTGCAGTTGAAAAGTCTTAGGGTTGAATATATGAGCACTTATAGTGATTCTGTTTGTCTAGAGGTGTGGTTGATGGATTCTCACATGGCAGGGTTTGGTAACGCATTTCATAAGTTAAGATAATGATGTTTTACTACAGCAGTTAATCAATTAGTGTTTTAATAGGAGCTTGATACTCTGTTGCTAAAAATATCTGGGAACAAAGAACTTTTACAATGTTTCTCAAAAATACTTTCTTACCCAGTGTAATAATAAAAACAAAAAGCAAGACTGTACAATAAGTAGGTAAAGCAAGCAGTATATAATAATGCTGTCAGCAGAATTTAAATATCTACTGTATATGTTGTGTATGAAATAATAGTATTTCACAGTATATGACTACAATGCTTTTTTAATACACAGACTACAATGACCCATTAAGTATCTATTGAACTTCACTGCTGTGTATTCCTTCTTATCCTAGAGAAAGAATTGAAAGAGAAAGAATTGAATCTAGAGTTGTGAAAAGAGAGTGAAAAACTTTTCTGGTAGAAGGAAGAAGTTAATTTTCAGGAGAGAGAGAGAGAGAGTGAGTCAGACTGATGGACAGAAAGATAGAACATGGAAAGTGAAAGCTTTTGTGATTCTTTGAAAATGGAACTTTCTGTATTAGGAAAGCACAGGTAGGCAGCATAATTTGCTTTTTCTGTCTTTTTTTTGTAGTTTAAAATTTCCCTGTTTATTTGTCATAATAAAAGTACCATTTTGATACAAATTGTCTCTCTGATGCCAGAAAGGTGATATTTGTTTTCTACAATCAGGTTTGATAGGAAGTGATAGGGCTGATAGCAGAGCACAATATCCCTTCTAATCTTACTGAATGTAGACTGTTTAAATTATCATTGGTGCAAATATTTGGTAGTATATTAGTGGAGGACTGACACTGTGCATTGTTCATTCTATGCTTTAAAGCCTAAGTTATAAACTTATGACTTATTTATAGTGTAAAAAATAAAAATACTAATAAGCATGATATTCTGTGGTAATTAAAGCATGTGTAATATTAGTTGGCCATTATATATTGCTGTGCATTAACTCCACATTTAATGCTTACTGTTCGAATAGCATATTGCACTTCCTTAATTGGGAATGGCATTGTACCATGTTTGAAAGCAGGGGAATAATGAGAAAACTTTCTGCTAAAACAATTGTTTTATAGTTACATTTATTAAAACCAGAGTAACAAAAGGTATATTAACATAGCTAACCAAAGTAGAAGGGGTTATATTTAAACGTTGCTTTTGTTACTTTGTACAATAGTAAATAGTTTGACCCCCCTAAAACTTTCACTGGTCTCAGAACTCTAGAAAAATCTAAGCAGCTATAATCTCATGCCAGTCCTTAATGTCAGAGAGTGAGGTGAGGAGATACATTTTAACTTATACATTAGTTTAAAAAGTATTAATAATAATGGCACAGTGCTACTCACAATTTCAGAGACCTGAGTTTAAACTGGCCTGGACACTGTTGGTCTGGAGCTGGGACGTTCCTGCTGTGACTGCATGGGCCTTCTCCAGGTAGACCAGGTTGCTTCTCCATCCTAAAGACATGAATGTTGGGTAAATTGGCAATTCTAAATTGGAGATAGCATGGGTATGAGTGGGCCATGGGGTGGACGGGCTTCCCATCCAGGCTAGGTACAAGTCTTATGCCTCATTATTCTGGAACTGATTCTAAATCTCTGCAACTTTCTAATTTAAAAATAGGGTTCAGATAGAGTGTGTGTGTGTGTGTGTGTGTGTGTGTGTGTGTATATATGTGTGTATATATATATATATATACATCCATAATGGCTAACACAGTTCAACACCCTAGTACTTAACACATTTAATATTTTCTAAGTCGTAATTTGTTTATTCTGTAAGCTTATACTAGTATATTTTCATAGTAAGAAAAGGTATTTCTAAGCCTTATTTCTTTTAATGTTCTTATTGTGTAGAAGTTTTGAACTGAATTAAATTTGTGTGATTGTGTATGTTTCACATGTGTTGTGTTTTCATTTCAAGTTGCAAAATAATTGAATTCAGGAAATTCATGGCTGGGTGAGAAGTTATTCATTTTGCTTTTAATTTAGTGAACACAAGTTTGCTCCTTTTGAACTATTGTCCCAACACCTAGGTTTGGATTTTGTCATACATCCTCCTATGCTTCTTGCTTGCTGTGTCTTTTAATGGAAACTGCCCAGAAGTGTTGGAAAGAAAAGATGAGCAGAGAATGCTGGGTATCCATATGCTAAATTTATGTTAATGTGGACCATGGGCTTACTTGAAATATTACTCCTTTTCACAGCAGTCTTTATTAGTGTTGGGAATCAGAGATTTTTTTTTACTTATTTGTGAATAAAGCTCCCCAGGGAAGGTGTATTAATCAAAAACAGGCTTCAAGCCATAATGACTGCAGCATTCTCCTTGTTCTCCTTATTATTTGAAAAAATCAAATAATATTGTAAAACCCACATTACATTAATAAACATGTGTGCTATTGAATATTTATTTATTTATATATGTCTGTCTGTCTGTCACAGTGTGATTTATGTCACTCCAATGTGTCTTATCAGCCTGGGCTTTTTTAGTTAGATATTTACTAAATAAGCTAAATGAGATTCATTAATATGATTATGTTTTTATTTTTTTAAGTACAAATTTGTATGCAAATTATATAAGAGGACATATTTAGACATAAAATGATATTCTGTGAGATAGTATAAGGAATCTCTTCCTTATTTCCCTGTGCCATTATTTTATGGAATAAAAGTAAGGGAGGGAGCTTTTAAAAACTGTAGCATATGCAATACTTGACATTCATGCAAATTTTACAACTAATGGTTTTACCATAACCTTTTTTTACGAGTCAAAGTGTTTCAAAGATTGAATCTGGAAAAGGCCTCTAGCTGATAAGACACAGACTTTGCATTGTATTATTTTTGCTTTTTACATAAAGTACAACTTGAATAATGAAGCATTTTTCTTGAAATATACAAATGCTCTTTAATTTACATTGTAACCAAGTTCCCATAACATTGACATTTGATCTCTTAGAAATCCACACCAAAAAAGAATTCCATTTCAATAGTTATGCCATTTCACTGCTTTCTTAACTGAGTCATTTGTCTAAGTGTAAATGATGACATTAGCCAATTCTTTACAGCTGTAGCAAAGGACATTTAATGTAAATAAAAAGGAAATATCACCTATGAAAGAAAAATATTATACATAATATTGTGCGCAGTAACTGAAATATATACATATATATATTTTGTAATATATATCAGTTTGATATAAGTGTAATGCAACAGTGATTATGGCACAACATTTGTGTACTTTATTAGTTGACAGATGGGCAAGTCACCCCACCAGCAAGACAGTGATGAACACATTGTGTGTAGTTAGGCCTAAAGAAGCTGTTGTTTTCCAAGATTTATATGCTACTTGGGTTCCCCCTTTGCTTATCTTTTCCTTGAGCTGATTTTCTTGCTGTTTTAATAAATAAACCATTTTTGTTTATTTTGTCTGTTAAGACCTTATACTGAGCAGTAGAATGTTGCTATGATGGCACCATTGTATCACTTTTAAAATTGATCTGTATCTGGTACTTATGCTAACTGTATTGATAATAAAAGTACTGTATTGCTTATTTGCTCATTTTCAAGGTACTGTTGACTAAGGAAAGCAACAGTGGCATAGTGGCTAGCATTTCTACTTGACATCTTTTGGGCCTTGGATTAGTTCCTGGCACTCTATTTAATATTGTACGTATTTGCCTGCTTGAATATTCTATGAGTACACCAGTTGTCTCCCACTTCTCACATTTGCTTGTTCAATTAATTACAGACTGTCATCTGGCCCACTACAAATAGTATGACTATGTGTGTGAGTGTATCCTTATTGATCAGAATGTGATCATTGTTTTATCTAATATGTCCATCCATAATAAAGACAGTATCACAGTTTCAAATGCTGTTTTTTTTAATACAAATTTCAGGATATAATACCAGTTTTCTCTGTGCACGTTTCACTTCTTTACATACCTTTGCAGATTTTCTTTATTAACTAACTGTACACATTCCTTTTATTGATATGAATTTTTGTCCTTATTACAGTTCTTTTTACTTCTGTTGCATTATAAACTCTTGAATATCATATACACATACATTAATTAGCTCTTTTGAACATCACACACACATACATTATTATTATTTGTATGTTTGATTTAGATTCATGTACTTTTAATATACAGAGTATGGAAGGCGATTACTTGGTACAGTGTTTACTGTCTTCATTATTAAGAAATTGTTTCCATACCTTTGAGTGGTGCATTTGATGATTAATTGGTGGTTGCAATGACTTGTACACAGATGAGACTACTGGAACTTTAGACTTGGTGACATTATAGTGTTTAGAACAGCCTGGGTATGTTCTGTGCTCTTACGACCTACTTTCACAATAAAATAACAAGAATGATGATAACACAGGGAAGCACAGAGCATCAAACAAACCTGACCCTAGTTACTACAGGGACAATTGGCTAGAATTAAAACTGTAAAAGTTAAAAATTAGTTATAAGATCAGTCACCATAATATGGTCGAGACCTATGCCTACCTGGAAGTCAGTCTGAACAGTAGAATGGTTTGGGTGGATAACATAGACATGTTACGCAAAAGGAACTAAAATAGCTGTTTTCTCCTGAGAAATCTTCGATCCTTTAATGTGTGTATGCACATCGTGAGCAGTGTATTTTTTTGTGTTGAATTCTGCCTGGAGAACAGAACCAGCTCACGAAATGCCAAATAAATGCCTGGATAAACTTGTCAAAAAGAGTTCCACCGTATTGCAGAAAAGTGTATATAATGGCAAAATTAAAGGTCATTATGAATAATGTTGCTCATCCTCTCCAAGACATGTTTTGTAGGAAGTTCTGGGTCATTGGCTGATTCCACCTTTTGTGTTTAGAGGCATTACAGGGGAGGTTTTTTTTTTTGCCTGTAGCAGCAGACTGTATAATGCTTCCTGTTACTATGTCTATCTTTAAAGTAGTCTTTAATAATAGACACATTGGCATAGGGAAAATACTTCTTTTATTATGTTATCATCATATTATGTATACTTTTTTGTTTAAACTTTTTTGTTTTATAGTGTTTTATATTCCATGTTGCCGCTTTGACAAGTGAATTTCCCTTTGTGGATTAAAGTACTATCCTATCTACATGGTTTAGCCCACTTTCCAGCCTCCCTCATACAAACCTGGCCTTTATTCTTTAAACCAGTTGAACATTAGAATATTAGAACAATTGTGATGAGAACAGAGTCAATAAGCTCACCAATCCTATTCACCTAGATTCTCCAAAATAACATCAAGTTTAGATTTAAAGCTGCACAAAGTGTGTTACTGTCTATCACACTTCATGGTATTTTTGTGTCTGCATATCTTTGTGTGAAGAAAAACCTTCTAACATTTGTGTGACATTTGCCCATAACAAGTTTCCAACTGTGTCCCAGTGTTCTGATTGAAAAATGTATTTTACAGTGACACCTTGGATCCATTCTACTGTTTCCCTTCATTGTATTATATACTTCAATCTGTCACCTCTAAACTGAAAAGGTTCAGCTCCTTTAGTCTCTCCTCAAAGCTCTTATCTATCAGTCTCGGAACCAGCTTCTGCTCTGGTCTTCCATAGTACTGCTGTGTCTTTTACTGAGGTCTCACCAGTGCAATATACTGTTTTGATTTGTACACTGCACATTGTAATATATAAGCTAAAATTGTACAAGCCCTCTTGATCACTTCTGTCGCTTCGGTAAACTGTGTGTTGATAGGGACAACTCCTTTATAACTTCCAGATTCTTGTCATAAGGTGTTCTTTCAGGTTTTAAATTTACCATTGCATATTCAAATCCAACATTTCTACTTCCTACATGTAATACTTTACGTTTACTTGCATAAAACCTAATCTACCACAAATTTGCCTAACCTGTATGCTGTCCAAAACTATCTGCATTAATTAAGCTAATTTCGTATTATGTACCCTTCACCCTAGAGTGGTATCATCTGCTATATTGACCAACTTGTTGTTTATATTCTAATGTACTGTAGATTGTGAATGTAGGAAAGAGCACTGCCCCAGCACTGATCTCTATTAATACCACTTTTTCCATCATGTAATTCTGAAAAATGTCCCTTTGCTTTCTGTGCTTGAGACAATTATGTACCCACCTACACACTATTCTTTGAATGTTAACTTTTTAGTTTGATTAACTAGGGGGCTCTGCCCCCTGCTCGCTTCACTCGCCCACATCTAGGTTTGGTTTACAGGATATACAATTTAAAGAGATTATTTTCATGGGAATTTTTACATATGCATTATTTTCACTTTTACTTTAAAACTTTTGTAAAAACAATACTTGTCCTTTATTTCCGGCCCCAGGCGAGGTCCAGTCTTTCTTGCAGGATGTATAACGCTGCTTGTGTTGTGAAGGGGGTGTGCAGCTGAATGCTAAGAAGCGGTCGGATCATCTGCTGGCTTGCTGATGCTGGCAAGCTGCATGTTCTGCTTGTTGCTTGTCGTTGTTTTAAGAGCTGGGAGCACATGATGTCTGTCTGCCAAAAGCATTCCAACAACTGCTTGGTTAGATGTCCGTGAACTTGTTTTAAATGTTGTCTCACTGCCTTGTATCCTGTGATGTTAAAAGTGTCTCTCGCGGGACGTCAAATTGTCTTCCGAGAAGATTACGTCTCATCTCCCTCCCAGGATTTTTTTTTAATAGAGAGATAACCTTTCATGTGGTATCTTATCAAAAACCTTCTGGAAATTAAGAAGAATAATATATGCACAATATATGCAGCATATGGTTTTTGTTGCTTCCTCATAGAATTCCAACATACAGTGGACCCTTGACTTACGAACTCAATTCGTTCGAGGGCTGGTTGTAAGTCAAGACTATTTTTCCCATAAGAAATAATGGAAATACCCATAATGCGTTCCGAACCTCCCACTGCAACACTTACTTAAACTTTTCATAAAAAAGGGTTGTATAATGTGCATAATTTACCAAAACACCAATAATTTTTCTAATGTACTAACTAAAAAGTGCCTAGCCTACCAGAAACAACAATTTCATACTGTACTCGCCATTTAATTTAACATCTTTGGGCTGCAGGAAGGGAGGAGGAGGAGGAGAATGAAACGGTAGGTGGTTATTGCTTAGAAGGAGCCTCCTTATGCAAATCTTTTCTTTATAAAATTATCGAGATGGTGGATTTCGACATGCTGTACATACCGTATTTATTTCCCAAAAATTAGCATTAGAAAATCAGGTGTGCGTCATACACGAGGAAACTTCTTCTGCTTGGGCTTGCTCGCGCACTCACGCTCTCTGTCACTCGCCCACTCGCGCTCTCTCTCTCTCTCTTGCTTGCTCGTGCTCTCTCTCTCGCTCGCTTGCTCACCCACTCGCACTCGCTCGCTTGCTTACCCACTCGCGCGCTCTCTCTTGCTCGCCCACCCGTGCGCGCTCTCTTGCTTGCTTGCCTACTTGCGCTCTCTCTCGCTTGCTTGCTTGCGCACTCGTACAACAGTGCTCGCTCTCTCTCTAAACGCTTCCTATACAATCACAACACGCATCGTACACAGGGCAAAACTTTTTTCGCAGTTTTCTTTGTAAAAATTAGGGTGCGCGTCTTACACGAGGGTGCGTGGTACATGAGTAAATACGGTATTAGCGGGATCGTTCACATGAACACCACTCTCATATTTCCGCATAATTTCCTTCTTCTTTTCGATTGTGATCGCTTTCTTTACCTTTGTTACCTTCTCTTCTTTCCTTAACAATTATGCGTCTTGCTTGCCATGGTCTTAGTGAATTATATATATAGATAAATCACTACACTGACCAAAATTACGTCCACAAACACATGTATCTGGGCTCCGACTGACGCTTACTTAACGTCTCGGCTGTTTGTTTACAATTGCACAAGCGGATATACGTGACCGCATTCGGGTCGTAACGCAAGATGTTGGTCGTAAATCAAAACAAAAATATTGGTCGTAAATCAAGTTGTTCGTATGTCAGGCCGGTCGTATGTCAAGGGTCGACTGTAATAGTGAAACATGACCTTCCCTGTATAAATCCAAGCTGACTATTTGCAAATACACCTGTTCTTGACATGTGCTGATCAGCTCTGATAATGTTTCCTTTAATATACCTGTGATGCATGTTAAGCTTACTGGCAAATAGTTACTTAGATCAGCTTGATCACACATTTTATACAATGGGATAATATTTGCTAGTTTCTAGTCTTTAGGGATTTCTCAAGTCTGAAGGAATTTTCAAAAACTATGCATCAAAGGTTTATATGTGTACTCGGCGACTTCCTTAAGCACTCAAGTTTCCGTCCATTTGTTAGATTTCAAAAAATGTAATCTAAGCAGTTGTACTCCTCTACAATTTTCAAGTCACCAAGTACCTCCTTAGTGACCCTTGTTACTTCTGAGAAATTATTGACTTTTCACCTATATACTGCATAAATTAAATGAAAAAAATAAAATTAAGGGAACACTTAAATCACACATAGGATCATGATGAATTAAATATTCAAGTGGAAAATCTATACTGATTAATACTGTGTAATTCGTTGAGAACAAAATGATGTAATAACAGACAGTGGAAACCAAAATCACCAGCCGTTTGAGGGCTGGATTCAACATCACACCGAAAATCAAAGCCTGATCCAACTTGCATGAATTTCATAACATCAACTTATAACATGACTCAACAGTGTGAGATGGCCCTCTCATGCCTGTATGCAGTCCCAACAACATCTAGGCATGCTCCTGATGAAGTTGGTGCCCAGAGGTAAACATATCTCAGCAGATGGAGACATATTTGTTCTGGTGAATATCAAGTGTTCTACTTTATTTAATGCATATTGAGATCTTCTTAAAAAGCTGATGTTGTAAGTTTTTTATGCCCAGGTATGACACTAATCATAGCAGCCCATTACATTACATTTTCATCATTTACTTTGTCTGTCTATAGCAAGCAAGCTAGCTAGCTAGATAGCTTCCACACAGTTGGTGCAGGAGTTAAATACATTACTTACTCAAACACCAGCTCCATGTTCCTCTGTCTGGAGTCCAGGAGAGGCTTTTAAATTATAGCCAGAACCTACTTCTGGCACTATTCAGGAAATGCCTCTGAGGTCCAAATAGCGCTGGAACTCCTGGGTGTCGCCCACTATTCTTTCATTCTTTGCTGTTTTTGAGTTTTTTCAAAATTTTTTCTGAGTAAAAAAAAAATTATACATTGATCGATTCATTTTTTGACAAGTAAACAGTTTTTAGTTTAGAGCCCCAATCTTCATAATAGTTCATTCAAAGAACTCTCTTTAAACAAACCCTCATATTAATTATTTAGTTATTAATGTCATATATTATAAAACTACCAGTTGAAAATAATAAGTACATTGCTTAATTAGTATCTATATAAAATATTGCATGTTGAATCTGTGAGTGAATATCATCATTTCATTTTACTTTGATGTAAACAAGTGAGAAAACACAGTAACTTCTCATGGAAACTCAATCAATCATAATGCAGAAATACATTTAGAATTTGTTATGTTATTTGCATTATGACCAGTTTTCTCATGCTCAATTAACCAGAAATACACATTTTGTTGTGGCTGTGGTTTTGTGAGGCAAAAGTCCATTGGTAGACACACAAAGTTCTTCTAATGCAGATGGTTTTCTCTGTTATTATTTTCAGTCTCGAAAAGAAAATAGCACACATTTAGGCCCATCTTTGGGAAAAAAAAAAGGTGAACAATTCTACATTCATTAGTATGACTGATTGTATAGAACAACCAACTTCTACAGTAGAACTTGAATTTAAATCTCTAGATTTCAACTGCTGGGGAAGTGGCAGTGGATTTTGATCCAAACCACTAATGCTAAATTGACATTAATTTAGCTGGTCTAAAAAATGTACTATTATATCCTTTAAGTCATCAATGAAGATTTGTCCTTCTGGTGGAATAATTAAAGGCATGTATAGGGTATATTAGGTGGCTTCAGGGCAAATGCTATATTCTGTGATTGTATGTACAACTATGTCTGAAACAGTTAAGACTGAAAGTCATCTTCTTATATGTTTATAGTTGCTGAAATCTCCTTAAGAAGGGTTGGATTACTTTTTCCGTTAAATATAAATGCCAGTCTCAAATTATTGACAATTTTAATTTTTGTCATCTGCAAACATAAGATACTGAGCTGCTCAGAAATTTCCTTTATTCATTTAAAGTTGCTGGTGCTTAACTACATCCGCTTTTTTATGATCTTTTCAGTTCTTTTGTTTCCTCGTCTCTTCTTAGCACTGCTTTGGACCAAATGACTACCTATACTGTATTTGAAGTCAGTTACCATCTAGTACACTTATTCTTTAACATCTTGCCTAAATAATAATGCTCATGTTGAGGAAGAGTTCATATTTAGAAGGGTTTTAGGGTGACAGATTGAAAATAGAAGTATGAAAGCTGCAGATGTGTTAATTTACTCTTGCTTTTGTTTTATGGTACATTTTTTTCTTATATATGTTATAATTTATATTTATATGTTGAGAGGAGGCTTGACCTTTATTTTTAAATATATGTATATTTTAGTAATAAAACTGTTAGTTACATTTGCTTGTTTCCTTTTTTTTTGTAGGACATAAAAAGACCAGCTTAAAAAATTTGTCAAGCAAACCTGGGGGGCCCCAAAAGTGGGGCTACCGCTCTCAGAGTTTAAATAAGGATCCTCCTGTGAAAGATGTGGACCTGGTGACTAAGCGAATGCTGTCAGCAAGGTTGCTCAAGATCAATGAGTTGAAAAACGAGCTGTCAGAGCTGCAGCAGCGCCTGGATGAGCAGCAGAAAGAGAATAGAGCTCTAAGGCGTTTGCAGTACCGTCAGACAAAGGCTCTCAATAAATTTGAGGACACAGAGAATGAGATTTCCCAGCTTATTTCCCGCCATAACAATGAGGTGCGTAGTCTAAGGGAGCGATTGCGCAAATCACAGGAAAGAGAGCGTACCACTGACAGGCGGCTAAAAGATGCAGAAGAGGAATTATATCGCACAAAGTCCAATCTGCAGAAACTCCGCAAGCTAGCCGAAGACAAACAGCTGGCTGAGAGGGATGAACTGGCCCGTAAACTGACTCAGACTGAGCAAAAATTAGAAGAGTATGAAAGAAGGATCAAGGTAAGAAAATTTGCCTTTCCTTTTGAAAAAATTTAAAATTCTCAATTATCTTTCATTTAATCCGAGGAATTGTGAAGAAAAGTGTTTCCTGCACTTGACTAGCTTGCTCTATTAGAAAGCACTGCTGGTTTACCTCAACAACCTTTAACTTTGCTTCCATTGCATAATTATGTTTCACCATTACAGGTTAGTTGAAATAGCTTGATCAGACTTGGTTTATATGAATTACGTTTGACTATCTGTCGGTCAGTCACTGTTAAGGTTTTTCTTACTCCTCTCTATACAGTATTTTAGTGAAGGTATCGACAATATTCAAATCAGTTGTGCTAGCAAGGATATTTATATACATTCTTGTACATAATTTATTTGGCAATACAACATTAGCGTAATTGAATGTTCAACCGATTGCTCCTTAGTTCCACTTTTGATCATATTAATTAGATTGTGAAATTAAAACAAAGGTGGTGTTTTTTCATGTTGCAAATAACACTATAAATTTAGTAACGTGGACTAGTACTTTGTAGTAAATGTTGTAAATGTCATCATAGTATTTACTACTCTTATTATGTTGCTTGTGACATGTGCAAAAGTTGTAGTCCATTGAAATATTTAACACAGTGCAGATTTTTTACAAAGTTATTAAAACATTAGGAAAATAAACTTGTGTAAAAGGAACCATAGGAAATTTGTATTACAAAGAAAATATGATTTTGTTAAACCCATCCACAGGCTTTACTGGCATTAATATGGTTACTTAAACAACATTACTGTCTTTCCCATTTTTGCTGCTTGTTTTTTCAATAATGTTGCAGATCTAGATGAAAAATAAACATACATAAAATAAAAATAAACATACCTCAGTAGCTGTGGTGGGTTGGCACCCTGCCCAGGATTGGTTCCTGCCTTGTGCCCTGTGTTGGCTGGGATTGGCTCCAGCAGACCCCCGTGACCCTGTATTCGGCCTAAGCGGGTTGGAAAATGGATGGATGGATACCTCAGTAGATTGAGACTATTAGTTATGGTGAATGTCAAATGTTTTACTGCAAATTTATTTAATGCATGTTGAGATCTTCTTGAAGGCTGAATATTGTGCCCTCATATTTGTGTCCGTAAGTTTGTTATGCCCAGGTATGACACTAATCATAGCAGCCCATTACGTTTTCTTCATTTACTTTATCTATTGTCACAACATCAACACCAAGGAGCCACAAAAAGGTTTGTGGTAGACAATATGTATATTGTAGGTCATTGAAATACAGAAAAGCAACTAGGAGTTCAAAATGGAACTGATGCACAGGTAGAAAATGGTGGCATTTAAGGAGAGGCAGAGGAAGTGATGTCATCGGGGCCAGGCGGAATTTCCCGAGAATGGTCTGCAGGAGAAGAAGAGAAAGGGTTAATGCACTCCGTCCTCTGGTTTGGCATGGAAATACCCTCATTCGAGCCCTTTAGCCGCCTCCCATGCGCATGTGTGTGACACTATCTATATTTCTGTCTATCTATTTTATATCTATCTACCTGTCTGTCTCTCTGTCTTTGATGAAGTACCTTTCATTTCTGTCTGCGTGTCTTCCAAAAAATGGCAATAGTACATCTGCAATGGAAAAATATAGAAGAAGCTGATACAAATCTTAATTAAGTAGACTCTCAAGAAGGGCTTTTCCTAAATGTGTTTTGTAAAATGAGATTGCAAAGCTCTGTGTGTAAGCTAGATGCACACTTGAAAAAGGCAAATGTATTAGGTTAGTGTTAGAAAATGAAAAATAATGTACAACTAAGTACAACTACAAGCAATTGACATTGTTATGAGTAAACAGTTGAAGTTTATAGACACACAGAAATGTTTCAAAGAAAACTCTGATACTGTAAAACCAATCAAAGACAAATAAATGTTCAGCACTGGCAGGGGAGGAATGGTGGGAAGAGGAGAAAGGAGGAAGAAATGTTAGGGAAAGAGAACGTGACCAGAAATTACACCATTGACTGTGCTGTGACCATGCTTTAGTGACTTTGGAGTTAGCATATGTGTGCCTTGCAATGGACTGGTGTTTTTTTTTCAGGTTGGTGCTTGTCTTACTCTTGATACACTCAGCTTGTTATAAACAAATATTCTTCTAATGACCCATTCTTCATTGGAATTGGTAGGGTTTAAAAACTATTGCAGTATCAAAATAGACTGTGTGGAACAGGCCCTGGACACAGACAGACGGACATCGTTGTTTCACCCAACACACGTTTATTCTGTACAATATTTACAATGTTCAAAAGTGCATGTCCCAGTGCCTCCCGCACTGATCCCCCAAAGTCCAGGCCTCACAGTCCTTTGTGCCTCTCTTTCTGGCCGCCTCCAGCCCTCTCTCCAGCTCCATCCTTCTTCCACCCGACTTCTGACACCAAATGCAGGGAAGCGGCCCCTTATACCAACCCGGATGGGCTCCAGCTGCTTCCGGGTGTCCCCATTCTTCTTCCCCCCAGCACCTCCGAGTGTGGCCGAAGTGCTGGGCTCCAAGGTTCTTCAGGCACCAGGGCACCACACAACCAAGGTGGTCACCCCCTCGTGGTCTGGAGGAGGCACAAGCCCTCCTCCAGTCCTCCAGGGCGCTCTGGCTGGGCTCAGCCCCCAGCCGCATGAGACAACTGTTATCCAAACTTAATTATCCTAGATAGATGAATGTAATTGTAACCAAGAATTATGTTACTTATGCTGTATCTTTTTATTATGCCTCAAGTTTTTGAATGCATTTGTCACTTTAATCCTCATCTGTAAAGATGATCCTAAAGTATTTGAACTGCTTCATTTGGAGCAGTTCCTTATTCCTTACCTGCAAGGGTAAAGCTGGAGGACACAATGGTTTCAGACTTGGAGGTGCTAACCCTCTCCAAAGCCACTTCACACTTATTGAGGCACTGTCGTTTTATGACTTGTGTTTGCTTGGTTGCCAGGCAGTTGTTAGGCAGTATGACCAAGCATGAGCAATGCATGACATTATTGCCAGAACAATATTAAGGCCAACGTCTTGGCACTTCTTATCCACATTTGTGGGTTTAACCTAAAAAATAAAAGCTAGTATGAATTATTGTCTTTGTTTAAACCCTTTACTGTATGTCCCATGTCTTATGTTTTATTTTGGCTCTCATGTAGTGCTGTTCTCTCGTCTGACTTTACTCTGTTTCTATACTACAATTTCTGCCTTCGGTTTGTTAACTTTCTTACTGTCTGGTTTTTGACTCTGGTTAGTCATCTCTTATATGATCTGTCACTGGACTGACATCATGTCCATTAAACCCATGAACACCATAAGATGTATGCTTGGTTGAATCCAGTGCCCACATTAAATCATCTTGATTTAAGATTATTTATTGCTCTCTAATACTGTAATCTTTTGTCCAACTTTACTAGGTCATATAAACTTCTATCTTATAAGAATTCTTTGTAATTAGTATGTCTAGTTATTTTGTTTCAATATATTTGTTTAGATTGCTTAAAGTATTGGCTATTTGGTTATATTTTGTGGTGATCACAGCTGCATTCCAAGTATATCCATTTTCCTTTTTTATTTTCCTTTTCGTTTGAACATATAACATATACTTATCTTATATACATACATATAAGATATACATACAAGATATACATATCTTGTTTCTGGCTTATCCTCTACACCTTTGTAGCACATATCTCTAAACATAATAGCAAGTAACAAGTGAATAGTGGGACTTTGAAATCTTAAATTATGATTTCCTTTTTCAGAGGTCACATCTAAAATAACAAAATTGTGTCTTCTATCTATTTAAATAAACACAGATGATGAAAAATGCGACATTTTTACAGAGAGGGGTTTTGCAGATGAGAAAACCTTTAGCTCATCAGGTTAAGTTTTTCAGTGTAGAGTGTCTGAAAGAGTTTCAAATCATGTGGCACGATGCTGAGTAAAGCTTAGTTCATAAATTGCTTAAATTTTGTATTGAGAGTACATATTTTGCTGTACATCCAGTAGCTTGTTGAAATTTAATGTAAATAAGTCATATGTTTTATTTACACTTAAGGAAAAACTATTAAAGATAATTACATAACCAGGAGTCCAAAACTTCAAAGCATGACTTATGAAGAGGGCTTAGGAGATGTTGTCGACTTGTCACTTGTCCACATCCAGAGAGAGAACAGAGGCCTTTAAAAAGGCAAATGGGATGATGAGATACAAAGCACACTATGCTAAGTAGACATCAAGGCAGGTTATTTGTAAGGAGTAGGATGCATTTGTTTTGCTTTTCTTTTGAGGACATTCAACTTGATGGCTCTGCAAAATTTAGGTCACTAGAGATTGAAGGGTTATTGTTCTGCTGAATGGCCTGTTTTTAACAAAGCATTTTTTTATGCCCATAAGCTGTTATATCTTTTTGATTATTGATTTGTATTATAGTTTTATAGTAAACAGCTAAACCGTTTTGTACCCAGTGTCTGTGTGAGTGAGTCTACCTTAGTTTAATTGAGATTAAAAATGGCTTGTTATGTAGACTCATATTTAGTGTCCCATTTCATCACTACCTTTTCAAACATCCAGGTTATGGTTTTCTTAAACACTTAATAATAACACATACAGTGTATCTAAAAATGAATAAAAAATTAATCACAATTAAAATGAAATTTACAGTTTAAAAGTACTTGCTTCAAAATCTGGAATACTATGTAAAACTTGGTATTTGTGAACTGCAAGAATACGAATGTAAAAAGGTTTATGAAAAAGATGGTAGCTAGGATCAAATCAGTTACTCTTAAGTTTCCACAGAATGTAAAATACTCTTTGAGTTTAGATTTACAAAGAAGGACAATAATATGGCATATTTATAACATGTTTTTTAAACTTCAATGCAAAGTAACTGCCTGTTTTTAGGTAGTTTTTTTTTCTTCTGTGTTTATACTTTATTAACAAATTTTTCAAAACCATAAACCGCAACGTTTTTCGGGCTTCTTCAACTCTTGATGTTAACACCTAAACCTAGGGAAACTGAGGTAAATTTGGAAATAATCCAGTTTTTCCCATCAATTTACATTTGGATAAACCAGATCAGAGTTGATAAGAAACTTGACAATACAGTAAATTACATTTATTGATAAACCAAAATATTAATGGCAATGATTGGTTTAGACATTGATTCGGACATTAACAAAACTTTCAGGGCAGCACAGTAGCTCAGTAATTAGCACTATTGCTTCATGGATCTATCAAATCATGCCCATTCATGTTTTCTGTGTGGAGTTTGGGCTTTCATATCTCCAAAGACATTTTTTTTCAAATAAAATGTAACATTTAGTGTATTAATAACATAACAAGTAGAATTTAAAAGAAATACACTAATTAAAAAAATATTGCTGTTATTTCTATAAAATAATTTTGTGAACTGAAAGCATCTTTATATTTTATCAGTGCATTTCTAAAATAATATTCACAAACCTGTTTTGTCCATCGCTGCATTTTCATCTGTATTTTGTTAGAATTTTATTTCTAGATCTTCTGATTTTTATATTACAAAAGATATCTCTTGTGAGATGTGGCCGGCTTGTCATCCCGGCCAATACCCCCAGGCCGCCAGATGGAGCCCTCCCTGCAGTATGGAGGTGCCCCAAAGACCAGCAGGGAGTAATGTGACATGTAGTTTTTATACAAGACCCTGCTGGATACCATAGGGGCCGCAAGAGGGAGCTGCAGGAAGGACCAAAGACTTATTTGTGCCCTATGACCTGGAAGTTCGTCGAAGGAAGAGCGACGGGCTTCCGGGGTGAAGAAAAGAACTTTTACCTGACCCGGAAGTGATACATGATCACATGGACTGGGGATTGGGAACACTTCCGGGTCAGGGTATATAAAAGGACTGTGGGAGCTCCCAGACGGCGAGCTGAGCTGGGTGGAAGAGTGGCAACGCGTCTGGGAGTGGAGGAATTGTTTATTGTACTTATTGTGGTTATTATATGAGTATTGTGGTGGAGAGTGTGCTTTGTGCACTGTGGCGATTAAATAAAGTCAAATCTTGGACTTTTACCTGGTGTCTGGAGTCATGGACAGGGGTTCAAGGGAACGAGAACGCCCCCTATCTACCACACTCTATAAAACAAACATTAACTTGAATGGGATTGTCCCAATGCCAGAAATTTTATATTTGATACCTTTAACACCAGTGAAATTTCATGATGCTCAATACCTGTTTGATTCCACGGCAAATACAGTTATACCGTTCGAGAGCATTTTATTAAAAGTGCCTCCATTGTTCAAGTGGACAATATTGTTCCTTTAAATATACTGCTCAAAAGAATTAAAGGAACACTTTTTAATCAGAGTATAGCATAAAGTCAATGAAACTTATGGGATATTAATCTGGTCAGTTAAGTAGCAGAAGGGGTTGTTAATCAGTTTCAGCTGCTGTGGTGTTAATGAAATTAACAACAGATGCACTAGAGGGGCAACAATGAGATGACCCCCAAAACAGGAATGGTTTAACAGGTGGAGGCCACTGACATTTTTCCCTCCTCATCTTTTCTGACTGTTTCTTCACTAGTTTTGCATTTGGCTACAGTCAGTGTCACTACTGGTAGCATGAGGCGATACCTGGACCCTACAGAGGTTGCACAGGTAGTCCAACTTCTCCAGGATGGCACATCAATACGTGTCATTGCCAGAAGGTTTGCTGTGTCTCCCTGCACAGTCTCAAGGGCATGGAGGAGATTCTAGGAGACAAGCAGTTACTCTAGGAGAGCTGGAGAGGGCCATAGAAGGTCCATAACCCATCAGCAGGACCAGTATCTGCTCCTTTGGGCAAGGAGGAACAGGATGAGCACTGCCAGAGCCCTACAAAATGACCTCCAGCAGGCCACTGGTGTGAATGTCTCTGACCAAACAACCAGAAAGACTTCATGAGGGTGACCCAAGGGCCCCATGTCCTCTAATGGGCCCTGAGCTCACTGCCCAGCAGCATGCAGCTCGATTGGCATTCGCCATAGAATACCAGAATTGTCAGATGCACCACTGGTGCCCTGTGCTTTTTACAGATGAGAGCAGGTTCACCCTGAGCACGTGACAGAAGTGAAAGGGTCTGGAGAAGCCATGGAGAACATTATGCTGGCTGTAACATTATTCAGCATGAGCAGTTTGGTGGCGGGTTAATGATTGTCTGGGGAGGCATATCCATGGAGGGTCACACAGACCGCTACAGGCTTGACAAAGGCACCTTGGCTGCCATTAGGTATCAGGATGAAATCCTTAGACCCATTGTCAGACCCTATGCTGGTACAGTGGCTCCTGGTGCATGACAATTCCTGGCCTCATGTGGTGAGAGTATGCAGGCAGTTCCTGGAGGATGAAGGAATTGATACCATTGACTGGCCACCACACTTTCCTGACTTAAATCCAATAGAACACCTCTGGGACATTATGTTTTGGTCCATCCAATGCCACCAGGTTGCACCTCAGACTGTCCAGGAGCTCAGTGATGCCCTGGTCCAGATCTGGGAGGAGATCCCCCACAACACCATCTGTCATCTCATTAGAAGCATGCACCAATGTTGTCAGGCATGTATACAAGAACACAGGGGTCATACAAAGTGCTGCGTACAATTTTGAGTTGCTGCAATTAAATTTTGGCAAAATGGACTAGCCTGCCACATAATTTTTTCACTCTGATTTTTGGGGCATCTTTGAATTCAGGGCTCTGTAGGTTGATCATTTTCATTTCCATCAAACGATGTGGCATCCTTTCGTTCCTAACACATTACCCAGTCTATATCAGTATAGATATCCAGAAGGATTTCTTTTTCCCATTGAGATCTGATGTGTTTTCAAAGTGTTCCTTTAATTTTTTTGAGCAGTTTATATAAATACTAATATTGTAGAGGCAACAGCTTTAAAATAGGGGTATGTGCATCAAATAGTTACTCAACTGTCATTTAAGAAAACTAATATTGGCATTCATAAATAACAAACTGCAATGCAGAGCTTCAGTTTTAATGTGCAACAGACATCGGGGGTTCCCCAAATGTAAGAAGAAATGTGGAGAATTTTATAATCTTGTGGGAATTTCAGCATAGGGTTTATAAAGTAAATTATTGTGGAACATCTGATTTATATTAACCACATGCCCATTCTAATTTAGTCTAACATTATCGATTCAATAACAATAACAAAACAGTTCTCAGGTTTAGATCATGCAGGCCATTCCTCTAAATCACTCCAGGTGTCTTTATCATTACCCACATGGGTGTCACCCAGTAGAACTATGTAGTCCCCAGCTGGGACCCTTTCCAAGATCCCTTCTATGTAGTCCATTAAGTCTTTGCTACTCCAAGCTACCATTTGTTGTTTAAGCACATACAAAGTCTGTGATAAGCATGGTTTGTCTATAACAAACCCCATGTTCACGTACTTCAAACGTTCCAGTGTTCAAACACTGTAGTTAGTTAGTCGTCAGTCATTTTCCAACCCGCTATATCCTAACACCGGGTCATGGGAGTCTGCTGGAGCCAATCCCAGCCAACACAGGGCGCAAGGCAGGATCAAACCTTGGGCAGGGCACCAGCCCACCACAGTCCAACACTATATTTGAGTGAAATTTGATCTGGAATTTGAATGATGCTTCTACACTCGGAACTACATGCGCAGTGAAAAAATGCAGCAACAGGTGGCACCACAGTGGACATAAATGTCATCAGTTGTGCACCCAGGTTGTCTCTCGGTGTCGCTGTGAGAGCATCTTTTGCGTTATGTATGTGTTTTTACATATATATAAAACCCCAATCTATTTACCATGGCATCCAAGAAGAGAGTGGAAACAACAAAGCCTAAGAGGAAGTTGTAGTATTGATGATTGAGGCGATAAAGGAACTTGTGAAGCATGTTAATGGAAAGCGACTCCACTTCCAAACAATAACCTTTTTTCCTGTCCATCAGCCACACTGGACATCACCACTCCTCACTCATGTACGGTAAAGGCAGTTTTCATTTTATTATACAGTATTTACATATTTTATTGTATTCATGTTTTAGTTTACTATTTATGGCATTTAATTGTGTTATTTTTACCTTACATTATGTGTATTTGCTGCTTAGTTTATCGAAATGGGTATTGTTTAGAGTCTGGGAACGGATTTATTCACTTTCCATTATTTCTAATTGGGAAAACTGATTTGGACTTTGAAAAATTCAGAGTTCAAACAGTCTGCTGAAATTAATTAAGTTTGAAGTACGGGGCACCACTGTATTTGATTCCAGAGCACCTTTGACCAAAAATCTATGATCAGTTTTACAGTTGTATCTTCAATGTTCTGGACACTTGGATGAAGAGAGGGGCAAAGGTATTAACTGCTTACCACCTGGTGGTGCATTGGGTAAGATGTCGGGGGAGCCACCTAGACAAGCGTGGAAACTCCATGCGTGTAATGAGG
This sequence comes from Polypterus senegalus, assembly GCF_016835505.1. NCBI lineage: Eukaryota > Metazoa > Chordata > Cladistia > Polypteriformes > Polypteridae > Polypterus > Polypterus senegalus. The sequence goes on from NC_053156.1 coordinate 107,845,604, forward strand.
ATAGACTGGGAACATCTAGGGGAGGCAACTGTCTATAAGACTTTCAACTCAAACACAGACTGATTGGATCTTGTTCAAAGCATCCATTATGGAAGCACAGAGTTGCAATCTGAAAGTCATAGGTGCCTCTTGAGGTGGCAGTCCAAGGACCCAGTGGTGGACATCAGCGGTGAGGGATTCCATCAGACTGAACAAAGAAGCCTTTCATGTATGTTTAGCACTAGAGAATCCTGAAGCAACAGAGGGGTACCAGCATGCCAAAAAGGCTTCAGCCTGCTGCCAGGGAAGAAAAAACCAGGGTGTGGGAGAAGTTGAGCGGAACCAAAGAAAGCAACAATTGATCGGGCTCAAAGAGGTTCTGGCAAACCATCAGGGCTTCATTCAGGCTGTTCTCAGCAAGGGTGTAGAAATGCTGACCTGTACTGAGAATTTAGTCTGTCTATGGAAGGAACATTCTGAGAAGCCTGAATTCAACAGACACACACTATGTCGGGGAGGCAGAGCTAGAAACTGATGGGGGATCAATGCCCATTTCCAGGATGGAGGTCACTGAGGTAATTGAGCAGCTTGTAGTGGAAAGGCCCCAGGAGTTGATGAAATCTGCTCAGAAATGCTAGTTCTTCACATACTAGTGCTGTCATGGTTGACATCCTTTTTCAGTGGTCTGTGGTCCATTTTTAAAAACGGGGGGCTAGAAGGTGTGCTCTGTCTATCTGGGTATCACACTTCTCAGCCTCCATGGGAAAACTTGCATTAGGGTCCTGGAAAGGAGATTCAGCTCTATTGTGAAACCTAAGATCCAGGAGGAGCAATGTGGATTCTGTCCAGGCTGTGGAAGAGTGCACCAGAACTTTTCCCTAATGAGGATCCTGAAGGGCGCAAGGGAGTACACTCAATCATTCTATATGTGTACTGTGAACTTAGAGAATGCATATGACTTTGTTCCTCTTGGTAGGGTGCAAGGAGAGTATGAGGTTCCAGGGTCCCTAATAAGAGCTATTTGGTCCTTGTATAATCACAGTGAGACCTGTGTCCGCATACTTGGAAAAACATCAGCACCATTCTCAGTAGGTGTAGGACTCCAAAAGGGCTGTGCTTTGCTTGTTTAAAAATTTCATGGTCAGAATATCAAGGTGCAGTCGGAGAGGGAAGGGGTGTCTGGATCGGTGACCTTAAAATTGCATCACTACTTTTTGCAGACACCGTGGTCCTGTTGACTATATTGGGCTGTGAAGAATCTCCAAATTTGAGGCTTTGGTTCTCAGTAAAAAAGGTAGAATGTCCTCTCAGAGTTAAAGGTGAGGTACTGCCTCAAGTGAAGGAGTTTTAGTATATTGTGGGCTTGTTCATGAGTGAGGGGAAAAAATGCAGTTATGAAGTCGCTATACTGATCCTTACTGGTAAAGAAGGAGCTGTGTCAGAAGACAGTTAATTTATTAATTAGTAACAATTTAAATATAGCACATATGTGCTTTTACTGTGTTCGTCACATTTTAGGGGTTATACTAATAAACATTAGTTTGCCTTCAAAATCCAAATGAATTACACAAATTTAGTGTTTGCATATTTGTATTTAGCAATGACGTAAGCTATTTTCACTGTCCCGTTAGCTTGCATAAGCACAGAGTTCATTCAACTGCCTGAGCAGATGCGAAAAATAGGCACTTTGTTTGTAGCTTTCTTGGATTTTTAATTGCTGCAACTACCATTAGCACTTTGTGCAGTTTTGTCCCATATCCTACAGTCCTATATGCTTTAACAATGGCTGCATGTGAGGTTTCTCTCCATGACCCTGAACTGTACAAGCCAGATAGAAAATGGATGGATGCTTGGATGGACATCTTCATAGATGTTTGGTGCAATTAGAAAGTAAATGTTTCATTATTGGGACTGTGTAGGACACTGTATTAAAAAGTGATTAATCTCACCATCATTTCATTTTCTCTCACAAAATTGTGACACTTCAAGTTAAGTTATTACAGTTCACATGTGATAAGTCACAGAATTACACTGTCAAAAATTGCATAAATCTGTTTCTGAGCTAAATACGTATCTGGATAAAAGTGGCAATAATGAAAACCTGTTTGTGTTTTAGATTGTTGTTACTATTCCCGTTCTGAAATTCTCTTGCCTCATGCGCAAAGCCTTTCTAGTTATGACTTCCTGTGTTATTGTTGTAATGTAACATTATTACCGTGAGCAGTGTCTCGTGTTGTCTCCTGGTGTAATACTTACAGTCACATGAGTACTTTCACTTGGTACTACTGACAATATAAAAGAACTAGTACTGTTATGTCTCTGTAATATTATTAACAGTATGGTACTGAACTGCCAGTTCCTATGATATTCCTAGACTTGAATATTCTTTACTAATAGTTAACTTTTCAATGAATTTGAATTCTTGTTATGCTACCATGACTTTATTTCCATACATTTATTTCTTTCTGTTTTACTGTCAATAAATTACCCTTTAGCTGCTACAATTCATTTTTGTCAACTACAGATAATTTTTAATAGATATTACACACAGATGCAGTATTTCTTCAAAATACTGCTAGGCTAGTTTTCTTTGTGTGTTCTTTTTTAGTCTCCTCATTGTCAAAACAAATTAAATAATGCTATTTCATCCACAAACCCCACTTTCTCAAGTTACTTTGTATGATACTAGCAGACCACGTGCGCTTCGCTGCAGTCGCTGTAGTTGGAATAATTATGTATCTACATGTGACTTATAGAGCTTCTTTATATACAACATTTTTGGTTTGTCCTCCTGGAGTCAAAATAGAAAAAATGAAGTAGAAAGTAACAGTAAACTGCAACACCGCCGGGAACACTGGCACACTGCGTCTACTAAACACTAAGAAACACTAAGTGAAAAAATACTAATCAGTAAGTACTGCATCTAGTAAACAGTAAATCAGTAAAGGAGAGAGGACTAAGCACTAAGGAAAAAGAACGGCAAGACCGCGTTGGCTGCAGAGCTCAGCTCGGAGCGAAATGAAGTGAATGAAATGAGGTAAATGGGAGGGGAGATGATCATGTGACTCCCCCACCCGCCTTAACTCTCAGTCCCTCTACAAGCACACAAACACAGTCTCTCGGATCTCAGCTCTCCTTTATATAAATCAGTAAAGGAGAGAGGACTATACACTAAGGAAAAAGAACGGCAAGACCGCGTCAGCTGCGGAGCTCAGCTCGGAGCGAAATGAAGTGAATGAAATGACATGAATGGGAGGGTAGATGATCACGTGACTCCCCCACCCACCTTAACTCTCCATCCCTCCACAAACAGTCTCTCGGATCCCAACTCTCCTTTATATGTATAGATTTCTAGTTTTTAAAATAGTTGAGCTACTCTGCATTGCCCTGGTGAGAAAGTAGAAAGGTAATGAATACTTACAAATTACTGTATATGTTGTCACATTTTATTTATTTATTTTGTCACATTTTATTTTATCAAATTTGCATGTTAACATATTGCTAATTTTGGAAAGTTTTTTTTTTTATGTATGTATGCAGTATTCTTGGTTTTTCCTTCTATTGCAAACAAGTCCAAATTATAATAAATAGCTCCAGGTAACATGACAACTTAATTTAAAAAATGCTTCATTAAAGAAAAACATAATAGTAATGGACAAGAATCAAATCCTTACTTCTTGATTGAAAGACAACCATACTAATCATTACACCACCATCATACTCTGTATAGTGCAGTTTCTCATTTTTGACATTCTGTCAGACCCTGAGCTGTTCCCATTGCCCCTGGGGCTACAATCTGTTTAAAACAAAGTTGTGCATAAAGAACAGAAAAACAAAGATTGTGCCCTAAAAATACAGAGATTGATCTAGTGTGTAATACTTTGGAATCTTCACTTGAGTCTTCAGATTTGGTTTTCATAGGTTTTCAATTTTCATTTTTAATAAAGCATTTCAGTTGAGAGAGATGACTGTCAAGTTGATATAAGAAGGTATGTTATGACTTGTAAATAAAACAGGACGCTGTGCCTACATAGAACTTTGAGAACCTATCTTTAGCTAAATATATTTAACTTAACTTTTATATATGACCTAAAAGCTGCAGTGTATTTGGATGTGCTTACTGTTTTCCTTATGGTCTGCTGTAGCCACTTGGTCCCTGAAGTGAGGTTTTCCTTTTCAGTCACTAGACTTGCTCTTCTGATCTACAATGCTCCCTTTCTGAAATATTCAAGACCTTTCCTTAAGCAGAGTTCTGTTTGGGATCCCTGCAAGTATCTAATAAGTTTTGTCAGTCCATTTTTACACTGATGGTTGTGATGTGTATCGTCTGTCTGGGGTTGATCATTTCCAGTTTAGCTGCCCTAAAGAGAGGCAGAGACATGCTTTGTATCATCACTGATTTACCACATTCTGCATTTGGAAGACCCGGCATCAAAGAGTGCAGGTCATCCTGAGACACCATGGAACTACTTCAACTAACAAATTTCCCAAAGTTATAAGAATAACACACCTAAAAGATTATGTACACATCAAAAATATCCCTAAATATTATAGTAATAATTCAGTCCTACAGTGAAACATTTGCAAAAATATATCATTTTTGTTTATTAATGTCACAAATTGTGATAATTTTATTGAATACAAATTATTCACTAAATAAATTAAAAGTGTGCAGTTTTTTGGATCATATAGTCATTGTTCTATGAAGCACAGTTGAACAATGCATCCCAACCAAGCCAAAACAGCAAACCTTAATTGCAAGAATAGGATTATATCATAATGTTCTCATGTTCATAATAATTTAAAGCATAATTAGCTATTTGATTTTTTTAATTTCTTCCAGGTATATCCAACCAGGTTTAACAGCCAGAACCAGTTGCTATAAACCATAGGGGGAATTTGCAATTTAATGAACAATAAAACATTGCATATTTGCGTACTTTTGCCCTAAATATCCTTTATTATTTTTTATCATTTTAAATGTTCTTAATATATGTCTGAAAAAATTTCTATGTAGATTAACATTTTGATTCAGTGATTTCAGTCCTCTTTTTAAAAAATGTCTGTGCCCAGCTCTCGGACCAGATACTCTTGGCAGCAGTCCTCTGATTCTACTGTTGCTGTGGAATACTGGACCAGCTTCTAGCTGTCGCACAAAAGTTTGAGAATATTTGAAGGTAACTGTGTATAAGGCTGTTTGCATCAATACTCTTGCGTATGATAAAAAGATCAAAGAAAGAGTTAATTTTACAGAAGATCCATGGCCCCCACATTCTAACGCGGGCCCCTAGGCCAGGATCTCTGGCGGGCCCTTCACTTAAGGTTAAGGAAAACGTGATACCCAATAGAATTGAAAATAAGCGAGGTTAATGATGCAAAAACATAAGAAGTATTATGTACAGTTATTGAAAATATTTATAAAGTAAAGATCCTAATGAAAAATTTACAATAGTATCAAAAATCTTGGCACCCTGCCCAGGGTTGGTTCCTGCCTTGTGCCATGTGTTGGCTGGGATTGGCTCCAGCAGACCCCCGTGACCCTGTGTTCGGAATTCAGCTGGTTGGAAGGTGGTGGTGGTATCAAAAATTATTGCAAAATCTGTTTTCTAGCTTTTTTTGACGCAAAATTTTCAATGACCTCACTAAAATCAACATGTTTAGCTAAATCATTTTCGATACACAGAATTACTAAATGATTAAGTCGTTTTTGACTAGTTGTACTTCTTTGCCATGTTTTGAATGAATTTGCTAAATGATCTTTCTGCTGAAGAAACAGTAACTGGGACTGTGCAAAACAATTTAATAGCGCGACTGATATTGGGAAATATACCTTGAAGTTTTTTATCGTAAATTGCGTTCAAAATTCTAATTGGGCTTTTTTCAACACCAAAAACTGTCTTATAAATACTTTTGAAGTGAAAGATTTCATCTAGTAAGTCTGCTGACAGATTTTATGCATATGCATGTACAAGTTTTGCAGCTCTTGCGGTGAGTTGACCATTGTCCAAGAGGGGGGCTGACAGGGCTCTAGCCCTGCAATTTATCAGTACATCCCATAAGTGAAAAATCATCTGAGAATTTCTGCAAGTGATATTATAAGTGGCCTACCATTTTAATCTTACAAATTCTAGGGAAATTACTTTCAGGCTGTCTTTAGAAGATTCTTCATATTTATTTACTAATTCAAGTTTGCTTACTGAAGGTAAGATAATCAACATTTAAGTGATGATCCTGTAATTCATCATCACTGAGTAAGTCCCGGCATCAAAATATCTGAATTCGGTCTCCACAAACAGACCTCCTACTTCCTGCTTAGCTGAGGTCAGATAACCCAAGGCAGCCAAAGTAAGTACAGGCACGGATTGATTTGTTGGTATCCTTGCATATCATTGAAATAGTGTTGTATGCCTCCAGAATATTTGATTAATTTAAAAGCAATTGTCCCATGTATACCTGAATGCGTTTGACATGTCATCAAGTAAAGCAAAGCAAATGTGTAAAGAGATAAAAGTATTATTCTAGAAAGATATTCTAAAATGCCCTTGGCACACAAATCATAAATAATTTATTAGAGTGAATTTAATTAGTATCGCACATGTCACCAATCATGCAATCAGTTATTCATCTAATTTAAATGGAGAAAAGTAGTCACTGTGCTGTTTGGTATCATCTTATGTCACACACTGAATATAGACTAGAGCAGAGGAGAGACTTGTCTGAGAAGATCGGAAAGAAAATTACAAATAAGCATGTTAAGGCAAAGGCAATACTACCATCTCTGTAATCAGAATATAAATTTAATGTCACTGTGCTCTGTACAAAAAATATTTTATAAATCCACTCAATTGTACAGGCCAGATTTAGCACAGAGGGGCTCAGAATTTATAACTGCTAGGCAATCATTAGAAGATGAAAAAGGGACAACTACGAAAATGGGCATTGTACTATTTCTGTGCGTATGAAATTGAATCGTCTCTTTGCCTTGTTTGGAATGGCATGATTTACCTAAGTAAGGACCTGCACATGGAGAAAGAGTATAAAGCCTTAGAACATTGCACGACACATGGGGAAACTGACGGGAGGATGGGAGATAGCGTCATCCAATCGTGAAAATCCTTCCCGACAAAAATGGCAGATTGTATACATTGAACTCCCACTTCAGTAATTGTCTTGCCATTGGCTTACTTTCATCTGTTATGCAGCAAAATCGTCAATAAAGAAAGCTAAGTTATTTTCTCTTATGTGATTTCTTACTGCCGTATCACTATAGGTGGGATATCATAAAATTATTTGATGAGTGAACACTTCCTGAAAGACACAGTTGTCCGAAAGGGGAGGGTTTAAGGATACAACTGTCAGTGAATGAAAAGATGGAACTCTGGAGAGAGCAACATACAATTGTCCGTGAGTGAAAACAGGTTTTGGCAGATACAGGCATATTTTTTTGAAAGTTTGTCCTTGCGCCTTATTAATAGTCATTGCAAACGCCAATCTAACAGAAAATTGTCTGCATGTAAAAGTAAAAGGCAAATTTGAATCTGATGGGGTCAGGGAAATCCGGGGAATAAGGACAGTTTGTGAGGTAGCAGCTGCGGTAGTCTTACACTCCAGTACATTGCGGTGAATGCTGGAAACAGAAAGTCTAGTGCCATTACAGAGACCTTTTGCTGGCATAAGGTTCCTGAGAAGCATAATGACTGAACCAATTTTAATTTTGAGTTTATGTGGAGGCATGCCAGTGGGAGTAAGACTATTAAGAAATTCTTCGGGGAATGCAAGTTGATCTGCAGGATCGTGATGATGGAGTCAACACTGGTAAAAGTTACTTCTTCGTTAGGGATAAGTTTCAGCACCTGTTCATTAAGGTGTAGTGAGTCTTCGTTGGTGACGCTTAATATAGATGGCATACTGAGTTCTTCCAGAGTGACAGTTGAGAAGTCAATGTCGCTATATGATTGTTGAATGGGATCAGAAGTAAAAGGAAAACAATGTGAAGGCAAAGTCACAGATGTTCCGTTTTTCCCGTCTCCAACATCGAGTAGCCATTTTGCGAAGTGTTGTTCTTCAGGAAGAGCTTTCATTTTTGTCGTCCGTGTAAGAACATGCATGTGACGCCACAAAGGTTGCTTGTTAATGCAACTGGTGACAGTAAGTGCTCGGGAGCCACGCATAATGACGGGGAGTATTTGTCGGAAATCTCTACCTAATAGTATTGTTTTGCCTCCAAATGGCTGCATGACACCTGGGAGGTCACGTAATAACCTGTCAACTGTCTGGAATGCGTATGCATGTGTCATTGGCGCCTCATCCCATATTATCAATTTGGATTTCAGGAGATGTTGAGCTTGTGGTGAGGAAGGTTTGATGTTGCATGTGGAAGTAGTACTCGGCTTCAACGGTAGTTTGAAAACGGAATATGCAGTTCGTCCACCCGGTAACAACGTTGCAGCTATTCCTGTAGATCAGGGGTGCGGAAATTGAACACCCGACTTGTCCGACACGGGTAAATTGACCGTCGGACAAGCGTGTTTTCTGGTTTCAGTTGTCCGCGGACTAGTGCAATTTTTCCGGAGAAAAAATAATTAAATGTGCAGTGTAGGGCACATTTTTACCACTACTTTCAAATTTTAAATATTTGGGTACGTACTTCGTGCGGAAACAGTTTACTTAGGCATGTTCTTCATGTATCAAAAAGGGAAGCACTCTTGTGATCTTACATAAGTATTTTACCCTACTATTTACGCGCTTGGAGATGCGGTCTTTTTTTTCATGCCGACATTACGATGTAATTTGATGATTTTTCATTATAATCGATATCTTTTATATATTATTAATAAAATTAATTTTTTCTAATAAAAATGCGGTCATTTCACCTACAATGCAATTGTTTTCGCCACATAAAGCTTGTTAGGCATTTGATCTTTTCTGGAATTTGCGATTTGGCATAGGTTTTGATATATTGGGGAGTTAAGAAATTTATTGTGTGACATCAATTTTGATGAGCTGTCTATAGATCGTTTTTGATTAGAAAATTTTTCAAATAAAACAAGTTGGTTTCGCGCTGTCAGTTTTTTAAAAATCTTCACTTAGACACGATTATTTTTTTTCCCGACAACATTGGTAATATTTACATCTTTGGAAATGTAACCTCTTGCTGAATTTCGAATACATTATTAGGAATTACCTGCGTAACCCATAATGCACTGCGGTAAGCACGTTGTTCTCGCTATATGCGTGTTGTTGAAACTGAAGCATGTAGCATCTCGGATGAGAAATGGATCATTTCTTGATTAAAACTGGCACAACAGGCCTTAAAAAACCTAGGTGTAACCTAAGGGTACTAGGGCCACTGAAAAAAATACGGACACAGTAAAGACAAAAAAATGTAAATGTCGAGATTAAAGTCGACATGTTGACTTTATTCTCGTAGTTTATTTTGTCAGTTGAATGTCGCAAACTAAATTTCATCTTAAAATGAATGTTTCATTTACTAGATTTTCTCAAACCCCGCCATAAATTAATGTAGCACATTAAATGCTTTATATTAAGTGTTCCCCGACCCAGTTGTTAATCTCTGTGCGCTTCTTAAACTGACTTTCTCTTGCAGTGAGAGGCGCCGGCAGCAATCGCCGCACATTGACTTTATGATATTCCTGCTTAATGAACATTCAGAATACTAAGATAAATACTTGATATCTTTTTCACGATGAAATGCATTAAAGCATGTATTAGACATGGGTGGCTGGGGGCACGGTGGCGTGACTGTAGTGCTGCTCCCTTGCATTATGGGGTTCTCAGGTCTACGTTCAGTGTAGAGAAGTTAATGGCAGGTGTGACGAGGCTCCAAAAAACTGGATACTGTATTTGAATGGGTATCACACAGGTTTAACTGAAATATTGTGTAAATGTTGGGTTCGTCATCTGGAGGTTGGAAATACGAATAAAGAATTCAATGGATGTTTTTCTGAGCAGGCTTTCTTTATTGCATGTTTGCTGTGTCTATCGTACGTACTAAACCCCCAGTTCCTAGCCTTTGTCTTTCTCCATATAACCAATCACCACACGATAAGCGTCTTTGTGAAATTAAAACCTAGACCTCAGTTTTCAGAACTTTAAAAACAATTTTCGTTATACATGTTTAATTATGCCATCCATTCAGAGGTCTAAGCTTATAACTAGTTTTAATTTCACAAATACATTTATCGTGTGGTGATTGGTTATGTGCAGAAAGAAAAAGGATAGGAACTGGGGGTTTAGTACGTCAGATAGAGACATGAGTCTAAAAGTAAGAAAAAAGTTGGTTCAATTGAAAAAGCGTTTTCTAAAGCTGAACGCTCGGAGGTTGAGTGTTATGCTAGGCTGTTCATTACTGCTTCTTTAGAAGAGTTTGACCCACGACCAGCTGTGGAATTCTGGCTGTCACCTGGCAACAGGCACATCACTCATAAAAAACCTGAAAAGTCATCAGCATCCACTTCTGCAGGACCATCAGTCCAGGAACCATGCAGTTCAGCTCTTAAAGTAAGGGAATCTTTTCTATAATATTCTAGAGCAAGGTGGCAAAATACTACTACCTGAAAGAACTTTTTTTCTGTTTTAAAATGAAAGGCAGTTTTGGTATCAATAAAAGAGATCAGAAAAAATAAACTATTTTTCACTTTTGTTATTTGTTTATGGGCAAGTGAATTTAACTGGCTGACAAGTGGATTTTCTAAGTTTACTTGTCCGTGGACAAGTAGAAACAAATTTGATTTCCACACCCCTGCTGTAGATGCTACGGTTGTAGGAATGTCCCCCTTAGCTCTGATGGTATGAATCAGGGTTTTGTAGACAAATGTTTTCCCTATTCCTGCAGGACCATCTAAGAAGAAGCATGTTTGTCGGGGATGGGAATCGTTGTATGCATCGTGTAAAACAGTGTCAACAGCTTGTTTCTGTTCTGTGTTGAATTTATCGTAGTGTCCAATAGTGTATGAGTGTTCAGCCTGAGCGTCGAAGGTGGGAGACGAATGACAAAGTGGAAGAATATCAGTGGGGGGGTAGGTGTAATTTGTTCAGGTTGAGGCCATGTGGTAGCAGTATGTCATTAACTTCCACAAGTGCATGCATGCAAACGGTGTGTGTGGAATATTTTGTGAGAAAGTCCTCAGAAAGGGAGAGTTTATGCGTGTCCCAAAGGATTGGAACATTGTGTGGTTTACAGAAGACACAGACGAAAATGAAAAGTTCTCGCAGGAATGGTGGCATTCGTATCTGGGATGCCTCTGTAAGAGTATCATGCCATATCTTGTCGTCTTTAAGAAGACCTAATTGTTGGCAAGCTTCTTTGAAAGTGTCACATTCGACACACCATTGACCGTTCGTAGATCCTGGAAACTTGTGACGCCCACGGAACGAGTAAGGAGAAGTCTGAGGTAATAACGTTCGGTGTTGTGGAAACAACAGGCATTCTACCGATCACTTTTGTTTTTTTTCCATTTTCCAGAGGACTTTTGGAATGTGTAATGTTGGGGAACATCAGTGTAATGTAACTCCACAGCTTCGGGATCTATCTTGTTGAGTTCAAACCATGCTAAGAGCATAGTGTTTTTGTTGGCGTGTCTTTGTAGCACTTGTTCCTCGTGACCCTCATGAAGGAAGATGATTTGTTGTTCTGGCAAATAAACTGGTAATCGTATAATAACGTGAGATTTTTCTGAAAGACTGTACTCGTTCAAACGCCACATAGCCTCAGGAGCACTAACATACCTACCGTCAAGGAAAGTGTGTATCTCGTCATGTTGTAAAACACCATCGGCTGGCTCGCTGTGAAGTGCAACGGATGCAGCATCGTGTCCTTTGTAGACATACTTCTATAGATACTTGATACATTGAATGGACGTGCAAACTTCAAAGTTAATATGAGCATTGAATTTCTGAGAAAGCCAGGGATTGTAAGGAACTATCCAACAGTTGTCGATATTGTATTTGCCAACAATATGGGGTATCCTTGTATGTTTTTTTGAGTCTCGGTGTTGAAGGCCTTTGGGAAATTTTTGGTACACATGCCGTCTTTCATGTAAGGTGAGTTGGCGTTCATCGTTCCACACGAACCATGTACCATGCATTTAGTGACAATTTTGAAAAGTCGAGGGTGTATTTCTGGATTTGGAAGCTCAGCGCAGACAAATTTGTCAATATCATCCTTGGTCCTTATTTTGTATTGTGAGTCAAGTGTAAGTAACATATGGCAATGAGGCAATCCTCGTTTTTGGAACTCAATGACAAAGATGTAAGCGAGAACATTTCCGAAAATACTCCTCTCCAAAATATCTGTTAGGAAATCTCGTAGTTTGATACGAAAGACATGAGCAACGATGTCAGGTCTGTGTTCTGGTTGCTTATGATGGGATATGGCGTTAGAGATTTCCGGCCAAGCAGGATTGCAGGTGAAGGTTATGAATAAGTCACATTTCTGGACAATTGCCATCGCGTCTTGGTAGTTCTGTTGCATGTACCTTGGACTGCCTTAAAAGGTAGAGGGAAGAATGATCAGTTGTCCAGGTCGGAGGTTATGGTGTTGTGCTTTCATAGCGACAGCATCCATCAGTCCCCTGTATTGCTCTACACACAAATCTTGTTGATGGGACCGTAGGTAATGTAAACGTGCGCCTTCTGTTCTGACATCTGCGTCAAGGACATATTGCTGGAAGAGTTTGCCACTGGAATGCAAGATGCTAAATGAAGATCTCATGGCAAGCCTGTAAGCATAAAATTGTAGCTGCGTGACTCGTGTTCTTTTTGCGGTTCGCTTTTCCTCAACATGGGTCAATTGTATGTGCCAGCCTGGATCTCCATAAGGGAATAGCAGTAGATAAACCATGGGGTCACAGTTTATATTGAGTACAGAGATACGCTTGCAAACATCTCCCCTTAGGTATATGCAAATGTCGCGTTGTGCAGGAGGTTCCCCATCTTCACCTACAAAGATAGCAGCAACATCAGTTTGACAGGACATTATACCTTCTCATATCCATTTTTGGATTTTCCATGAATACCATTCGTACAGCAGCAATAGGGTTACTGTGAGTGATAATGTCATGCATTTGCATGTAAGAGTTAGCGAAGGGATTAACCTGTCATATAATTTTGTCTAGTTGCAGCAACAAAATGTCACTGCAAGTGCTGTTACACTCCTTTTGTAAACGTTGAGTGGTAGTCTCCGCAGAATCGAAGATATATAGCTGACCGTATCGTGGTGACATGTCAGGATTGGTATATAAAGGATAGACCTGGTGATAAATTTGGCAGTGGATTCTGAAAGCATACAGTCCGTAGGGGTCCGTAGGCCAGATGGTTGAGCGAAGCTAAAGCAGAGTTGTATTCCCTGATATGATCACAGTAATTTTGGGACCACGGGTTCTTACCAGTGAAGAGGTTTTGTAATAAAAGAGGAGGTTTGGATAGCGGAGGCAAAGACACCTTGCCGGCATGACAACACTTACTGTAATGTCCGGATTTGTTGACCTCTGATGGCCAATGAAGTGCTTTGCATGAAGTGCATATTGCGGTAGGGAGGCCAATGTTATGTTCTTGAATGGGAATGGCGGTATCTTCTTGAAAAGCAGCAGAAAACTAAATGTGATGACTGTGCATGGAGTTTGTGAGTTGACACTGAAAGGAATTGGAATGAGTTTGTAAGTGCTTCTTCAGAGCACGAGTTGTTTTGAAGCATTGCTGGCAATGTTCACATTGCATCATTCATTCAGTGGAGTGTGTTTTTAAATGTGCGGTGAGATATTTCTGCAGTCGGAAGGTTTTTGAACAAATGGTGCATTGAAAGTCCTATGTGGAATGCGTTTTTTCAGTGGAGTGTGTGTTTAAATGTGCTTTGAGATACAGTAATCCCTCCTCGATCACGGAAGTTGAGTTCCAGACCCCCCCGCGATAGGTGAAAATCCGCGAAGTAGAAACCATATGTTTGTATGGTTATTTTTATATATTTTAAGCCCTTATAAACTCTCCCACACTGTTTATAAATATTCCCCGCAGAGTTATACAGCATAATCCCTTCGTATTCTCTTAGATATTAGGTAAGATTCATTGAAATTATGTATATAAACACACTGTTTATATACAGTAAAACCTAAATATTATTTTAAAGATTTTGAGTGTCTCCGATATCACATATGTTACAGCCATTATGATAGACAGGCCACCAGCAATAAATAGTACAATGCAAGAAAAATAGTATACAGTAAATGTGTGTACAGTGACACTAAACGTACGTACATGTACTAAGTGCTGTAAGTAGAAAATTAATTATGGTTACTCACCAACAATGACACGATGACTTGTCCGATAACAATGAGTTTAATTTTACTGCACAACAAAGGAGAGCGTTACAGCTTTTCCAAAGGAGCCACTTCAGGTGATTGTGTAGCACTGCTGTTGTTCTTCTTCTGGCAGTCTTCAATCAAATTCCCTAAAGCAGATTCCATCCAGACTACTGCCTTATTACATCCACTTACAACTCGTTTTGCACCCTTGTTAAAAGGACACTGCGGCCATAGATCTTATATTCCTTTCCTACTTTTTAAATAAAAAGAATCGTAGCCTTCAACAAATCCAAAGCGTTTACCTTTTCGGCAATCGTTAACATCTTCCGTTTGCGCTTGGGCACGGCCCCTGAAGCAGTAGCAGATTGTTTTGGAGCCATAATAAAGGACTTGACTATGCACAAAGATAAACACAAAAGAGCACAACTCTTTACACAGCGAAACACGTTGATGCTGAATGAGCTAGACGAGACTTCCTGGTTAACACTGCATTCAGCACGCAGGAACTTAACTGCGTGCTCTGATTGGTTAGCTTCTCAGTCATCCACCAATAGCGTCCCTTGTATGAAATCAACTGGGCAAACCAACTGAGGAAGCATGTACAGGAAGTAAAAAGACACATTGTCCGCAGAACCCGCGAAGCAGCAAAAAATGCGCATTATATATTTAGTTATGCTTTCATATAAAATCCGCGATAGAGTGAAGCTGCGAAAATCGAAGTGCGATATAGCGAGGGATTACTGTATTTCTTTTGCGTGAAGGTTTTTGAACAAAGACAAAATGTGCAACTGAAGCTGTGAGTGGAATGAGTTTGTAAGTGCTTCTTCAGAGCGCGAGTTGTTTTGAAGCACTGCTGGCAATGTTCACATTGCATAATTCGTTCAGTGGAGTGTTTTTAAATGTGCTTTGAGATATCTCTGCAGTCAGAAGGTTTTGGAACAAATGATGCATTGAAAGTCCTGTGTGAAATGCGTTTGTTCAGTAGATCGCACCAGAAGGTTATCACGTGTGTATTTGAGAGGCAAGAGAACTTCGTAATGCCCATGATCCAAAGGACCACTACAGAGCAGGGATATGGAGAGACGTTGGCCCAGATTGTAAACTCGAGGAGAGGCGTGATGACTTTCCCGGAAGTGAATGGAGATAGTAGCTGGAAGCATTTGGGACATCGCCACAATTTCTGCCTCGCCACCATAAACTCCGGACGTATTCATGTACTCAGCGTATTGTTGAGCAGACTGTATGACTATGCTTCTGTGACTAAGAACAACGAACAGCACGTCCGCGAAGTTATCCCAATGTTGGCAAACAAAGGTTACAGCCATTTTGCGAAGTTCAAGAGCAACACTTTCGTCAATGACGCTTTTCCAGAAATATCCGACTGCCAGAAACAGTTACCGGAAGCAGGAATTTGTATAACATTTAAAGAAGTGCTGTTTTCATGAAATACATTTGAGGCGTTGGCCATGGTAGGCAAATGAACAGTCAACGTGGCTCACAGCTGTATGTGGACTGTAGCACAGACCAAAGCGAGTGAGGACGCGTTTGTTGACCTTTTGGGGCCAGGCACGTGAGCAAGCAGTGGGCATGCATCGAGAGTGATGTTGGAAGCCTGCGGAGGGTGAGAGTTGGTGGGCAGCCCTTGTCGTGCGTTCCCATGATGTGAGAGGAGGGTTAGAGTGGGCGTTCATGGCTCTTTTGTGCGTAACCCATGGGTGGGGCTCTGTGAGTTGCTGGTCGCGGCTCTCTGTCTTCCGTGCGGTGAAAAGTCAACATGGCTCAGAGGTGCATGTGGACTTTTGCACAGACAAAAGCGACTGAGGCTGTGTTTGGTGAGTTGTTGCGTGCGGGCACATGAGCAGGCAGTGCACATGCCTCGAGAGCGACGCTGGACGCGGGAGGACGGTTACAGTTGGCATGTGTGGCTCTGTCGTGCGTATCCCATGACGCGATAGGGTTAGAGTTGGCGGGCTGGGCTCTGTCGAACGTATCCCATGGTCTTAGAGTTGATGGGCGGGGCTCTCTGTCTTGCTTGTGCTCGCTGTCTTGCGTGTCCTTAGTGAATTATATATATAGATAGCTTCAGGTTACTTAAAATGCTGCAATTAAAAAGTACTTATTCCAACCAGGGGGCTAGCGCCCCCTGCTGGATAGAATCTCCAAATAGCTTGATGTTCCTGTGACAACAGTTGCAAATACGGTTAAGAAGTTCAGGGTCCATGGGACTTGTAGCCATCCTCCCTGGACGTGTCCGCCAGAGGAAAATCGATCCCAAGATGGACAGAAGGATTGTGAGAATGGTAGACAAAAAGCCAAGGACAGCTTCCAAAGAGATATTAGCTGAACTACAAGGTCAAGATCTATCAGTGTCTGATGACACCATCTGTCGCTTTTTGTGTGACAGTGGGGTAAATGGAAGAAGACTCAGGAATGCGCTGTTGAAAGAAAAACAAAAAAAAAGCTATACTGGACTTTACTAAAATCCATATTGAGAAGCCACAGTGCTTCTGGGAGTGTGTCCTTTGGATAGATGAGACAAAACTGGAGCTTTTTGGCGAGTCAAGGTCTATGTCCACAGATGAAAAAATGATGAATGCAAAGAAAAGAACACCAGACCTACTGTGAAACATAGAGGAGGATCAGTTTTGTTTTAGGGCTGCTTTGCTGCATCTGGCAAGGGGTGCCTTCAGTCTGTGTAGGATACAAAGAAATCTCAAAACTGTCAAGACATTAGTCAATACATAGTGCCCAGTGTTAGACAGCTCTGTCTCAGTCACAGGTTATGGGTCCTTTAACAGGATAATGACTCAGAACACACAGCTAAAAGCACCCAAGAATGGCTAAGAACAAAACATTGGAAAATTCAGTAGTGGCCTTCTATGAGCCCTGATTTGAATCATATCAAACATCTATTGAAAGGTGAAGGCACCTTTCAAACCTGTCACAGCTGGAACAGTTTTTTCAGGAAGAGTGGCCTGTATCATCTGTTGACAGATGCAAAAGGTTCATTGAGAGCTACAAGAATCACTTATTTTCAGTGATTGCCTTTAAAGTTTGGGTCCCATCATTATTATTAATTGAAATATTCTATTGAATCAAAACTTTAAAGCAAAGTCTGATTTTTGATAAATGTGGAATAAACAATGATGACTGCCAATTACTTTTTGTCAGTTCATGTTATTTCAGGGATAGTTGTGGGTTCTTCTTTTTTCATGGAAGGGTACCAACATATTTGTCCACGTCTGTTCAAAGATACTCTTAAAACCTTATTTACAAAAGGCCTGTGGCACCAGATGATTCATGAAGTGGCACTTTACTCTGAGGCCTACTGCCTTTCTGCTGAGATGAGCAAACGGCAATAACTGAATAAAAGGGAGGGAGTTTATGGAAGCCACTCCCATACTGAATCTCCTGCTCCCATGTCCCAGCTTCTTTGACTAGAGGATTACATTCCTCAGGCAAGTAAGGTCACACTTAAAATATAATTTAGATGGGCTCTAAGGAATCATGAGTGAACACCGTGCTTGTATTCCTGGTGCCCTGTCAGATTGAATTCACAGTGAATGACTCTCCCAAGGTGCGAACAGAACAGATTCTTTAGGGGCTGAAGTAGATCAACAGAAAAATTTAATACAGATATATAAGGGAGGGAAATACCAAAGGGAAAGATTAGTGGTTGCGGTTTTTCATTCACTAGAATTCAAAAAGTTAAAATCTTTTATACATTTCGAGTAACATAGGGTTATCAGTCCACACATACGTACCCTATTATGAACCAGTAGACCTTGCAGTTAAATATTAAACGGGCAAAAAGGCAAATGATTCAACATTCATTACAGTAATCCCTCGCTATATCGCGCTTCGACTTTCGCGGCTTCACTCTATCGCAGATTTTATATGAAAGCATAACTAAATATATAACGCGGATTTTTCGCTGCTTCGCGGGTTCTGCGGGCAATGTGTCTTTTTACTTCCTGTACATGCTTCCTCTGTTGGTTTGCCCAGTTGATTTCATACAAGGGACGCTATTGGCGGATGACTGAGAAGCTATCCAATCAGAGCACGCAGTTAAGTTCCTGCGTGCTGAATGCAGTGTTAACCAGGAAGTCTCGTCTCGCTCATTCAGCATCAACGTGTTTCGCTGTGTAAAGAGTTGTGCTCTTTTGTGTTTATCTTTGTGCATAGTCAAGCCCTTTATTATGGCTCCAAAACGATCTGCTACTGCTCAGGGGCCGTGCCCAAGCAAACGGAAGATGTTAACGATTGCCGAAAAGGTAAGCGTTTTGGATTTGTTGAAGGCTATGATTCTTTTTATTTAAAAAGTAGGAAAGAAATATAAGATCTACGGCCACAGTGTCCTTTTAACCAGGGTGCAAAACGAGTTGTAAGTGGATGTAATAAGACAGTAGTCTGGAT
Source organism: Polypterus senegalus (assembly GCF_016835505.1). Lineage (NCBI taxonomy): Eukaryota > Metazoa > Chordata > Cladistia > Polypteriformes > Polypteridae > Polypterus > Polypterus senegalus. Next base: position 107,864,317 of record NC_053156.1, read on the forward strand.
GGAATCTGCTTTAGGGAATTTGATTGAAGACTGCCAGAAGAAGAACAACGACTGTGCTTCACAATCGCCTGAAGAGGCTCCTTTGGAAGAGCTGTAACTCTCTCCTTTGTTGTGCAGTAAAATTAAACTCATTCTTATCGGACAAGTCATCGTGTCATTGTTGGTGAGTAACCATAATTAATTTTCTACTTACAGCACTTAGTACATGTACGTACGTTTAGTGTCACTGTACACACATTTACTGTATACTATTTTTCTTGCATTGTACGTATTTATTGCTGGTGGCCTGTCTATCGTAATGGCTGTAAAATATGTGATATCGGAGACACTCAATATCTTTAAAATAATATTTAGGTTTTATTGTATATAAACAGTGTTTTTATATACATAATTTCAATGAATCTTACCTAATATCTAAGAGAATACAAAGGGATTATGCTGTATAACTCTGCGGGAAATATTTATAAACAGCATGGGAGAGTTTATAAGGGCTTAAAATAAATAAAAATAACCATACAAACATGGTTTCTACTTCGCGGATTTTCACCTATCGCGGGGGGGTCTGGAACGCAACCCCCGTGATCGAGGAGGGATTACTGTATATCATGGATGTTTCTTTGAACATTTTTATATTTAGGATTTTAAAGTCAATGTGGGAGGCATGCACACAAAACCCTGAAAACATCAGTCCCCTTCAAGCTCAATATCTCTCTTTCATAGCAATAGTCTATATGCACACTCTTTTCCACATTCTGCGTCAGCCAGCTGCTGCACTTCCAATGCTGATATCGAAACAGACTATCTATGGTGTTTTTCACCCAGTCGCTTCAAGACATACCCAAGACTTATGGTAACAAATGGGACAAAAATGTTGCTTCATTGTAAAGGTCTCAATTTGTTTCCTCATTTGGAAGATCTCTTCTCTGAGAGACATGTTTTTATCAAGTCCTAGGTCAAAAACTGCTGGATCTGAAGCCTAAGCATAGTTGTGGTACTCAAGGATTTTATCATCATCCTCCTCGCCCAGAGTGTCATCCTATGTTGGTTGCTTTCTTCTCTCCCAAACCCGTGGTATTGTAAGTGGAAGGAAAAAATTGTTCTACGCAACACTGGAATCGCACCCTTCTTCAACAGTCACTGCCCTGTCTTAGACCCTGGTTCTCAAAAATCCTCTTTTTTAAAATGCTGTCTACAAACTTGGGTATGGAAACTAACCATAAAGCGCTTTCTCTAGATAGCTATTATCTATTTGGATTGAGTTTCCACATTAGAGGAAAATGTATGAGAACTAAGTACCTCGTTTGTTCTTATTGGAAGCTCAACATAAAGGTACACAATAATGTTCAGCTGTAGAGCTATATGTCCATTGAAACTTAAACTTCTTTTTCTTGGACATTCACACCACTAAATAAAAATCACAAGTGCATAATAAAAAATGCAAGTGACTAAGCTGGCTGAGATTTTAGCAGAGGTACAACAGCACTGCCATGTGCATATAGTGTATTGATGAGAAAACTGAAGAATAGATTTGTCAACTTTGAAAAGCAAATCTTCTTTTTGTCCATAAAGAATAAGCTTAGAGAACAGTAATTTTTTTCGCTAAAGTTTATACAGACTTGCATGTTCACTACGTTTGCACAACCCTCCAAATTTTTGGGTTCTAGTGTTTGAGCCGCACCAATTTTTAACAGGTGCATAAAATCAAATCAAGCACATACCATCCATACATGTATGCCATGGAGCAAACAAGTACAGTGGCATTTTGTGTTTTATGGAGAGCTGGTTTAAAGCAGATATACCTAACATTGTTATAATGCTGGATGGATTTAATCTTTTTCGAGCACACAGATACCTCGTGTGGTGTGGAAAAAGACAGGAGGGGGACTGGTCACCTATGTGAATAAGGAATGGTGTAAAAGGGAGCATATTATACTTAAAAATAGAGTTTGTAATTCAGACATTGAAATTCTGGCTGTAAGAATTCATCCATGTTATTTGCTCGGGAGATAAATTACATTATTAATGTTTATATTCTTCCCTCGACAAATGGGGACATGACAACGGAAATAATTATTATGTCACCAGCACTTTAATGATGACTTACTCCAACCCATATGTGGTGACTTCAACAATGTCATTTTGGAACAAACAATGACACATTTCTATCAGTTTGACTGGTTCCACTCGAGGAAATAACAAGCTGGACCTGCTGTATTCAAATATTTAAAACTAGCCAACCCGCGGCGTACCATGCGCCGCATAATCAGGCCGGTTTTTTAATGATTTTTAAGCACAGGGAGAAAATTAACATTTGAAAAATCGGTAATGGAATAAATCAGCAAGAAAAGCAACATTGTAACAATGCACGGAACGAACCAACACATAATCGTCCTTGACTGAAAACTGGCGGACCGCCATCGCGCCCTGCCTGCTCATGTGCCCACCTCCAACTCGTCACTTGAGTCGTTGTCGTCTTTGCACAGTCCACATGCACCTGTGACTCACATAGACTTTTCATTGCTCTGTGCGGTTTTGGCTGCTTTTCTATATATAATCCACCAAGATACCCGACCACGGTAGTAGCGCGAATTGCTGTATGTAGCGTGTAAAACAGTTTTCTATGGTGTGTCGTAACCGAAAACTCGGTTTTTAAAGACTGCTTACGTCATTTTGTTTTAACCTCAGTTGTAAAGGATTGTTTTAAGGATCCCATGGGATACCCCTCGCAAACCGTTTTACACGCTGCATATGGCGATTCACCTCCACGAGAAACATGCCTCTATGAACAGTCAACGTGGCTCGGAGGTGCATGTGGCCTCTACGACAGACGAATATAAATGACGCTGTTTTTTCTGTGTTGTCGTGTCCGAGTTGGTGGGCGTGGCTCTGTGAGTTGTCGTCATATCCAATGATATTGGAGTTGGTGGGCGTGGCTCCTTCCTGCGTGCGCCATAGGTGTCTTACTTGTCGGCGGCTTAGTGAATCCACGCCCCTTCTGCCGTGCTTTCCATGGGTGTCTTGCCTTAGTGAATTATATATATATAGATGCCTTTAAGTGTAACCTACTTACTCCTTTAGACGATTCTGACCACAACCTGAGTCATCTTGTTCCCAGCTACAAGCATGTTATTAGACCGCAACCTGTTCCACCAGAATAGTGAGGCAGTGGTCCTCAAGTTCTTAAGGCCTGGTCTGACCAACTTTGTGGTGTCTTCTGTCACCTGTTCTGTCCCTAAGGCTTCAGAAAGTGCCATTGCTGTCAAAAACATCCTGCATTGCTCCTGTTCCAAAGAAGGTAAGCGCCTTTTCTCCAAATGACTACATGCCAGTGGCACGTACATCTCACATCATGAAGGCTTTAGAGAGATTGGTCCTGGACTATACGAGTCCTGTTGTGGGAGACCACCTGAACCCAATTCAGTTTGCCTGTCAAACATAGATTTAAAGTGGATGATGCAACTTCTGTGCTTTTGATTTCTCCAGCTCCTTCAGTACCATCCAGCCATCCCTGTCAAGGGGTAATCTCAGAGATATGCAGGTGGATGAGCCTATGGTGTCCTGGAAAATGGACTATCTGTTGGGCAGACTGCAGTTTGTGACACTCATGGACTACATTTATGATACGAATGTGAGCACCTCTGGAGCTCCACAAGGAACAGTCATGTCTCATTTTCCCTTTAGTCTGTACACCTCAGACTATAAATAAAACACCAGCTTGTGTCAATTGCAAAAATTATAAGACGATTCTGCATTTATGGGATGCATTGATAAAGGGGATGGGGATAAAGACCCAGCAAACCTCCTGGCAGCCTTGCATCTGTCAGATAATGGTCTGGTAGAACATCTAAATTATTATTGCTGATGAGTTCAACACTAACAAAATTGAGTAAACCGTATCTTAACTATCTCTCCATTAGAAACATTTTATCTGGATTACAGGTGTTTTTTAATGAAATGATAAAAATGTTATGAAAACCCCAAGGAACAATACTTAAGTATTATTATTGCTTGGGAATATTTTCACATTCAGCATCTTGATATCTGCCCATAAACCTGTGCACCTTCTGATATTAAATACATATTTTGTTTTTAATGTGTAGTAAACACGATTACAGTTCCCCTCTTAACATGCATATCACCAAAGTTATAACATGGGATTTGTTGTACTTCATACGTGCCACTGAAGTTCTCACTATGACCCTGGATCAGTGTTTGCTTTTAACCTCTTTGTTTGGCTTGGCAATGTTAAAATATAGAATGGAAAACAAAGTGTCCCATCTAAAAAGACCATCAAGTTTGAAGTTCAAAAAGCTTATGCTGCTGCATACCTAATTGTCAGGAGAGCTTCTGAGCTGTCTTGACTAGTTCTCTACGTCAGAAAATTCCATATTCTGTTATTGGGACTTGTGACATCCCTGCACATATACATACTAGTATGTGTCAGCACCCTTCTATCTTAATAACTGTTGACAATAACAACAGTTTATTGCCAATAAATTTCCAAAAACAGCTACTCCCAGGGAATAACCCAAATGGGTGCAAAGTTTTGCTCAGTTACTCAGAAAGTGGTGCTCATCCTGATAGAGTAAAACCTGATGAACAGACTCACAATAAATATTGTGAAAAGAAATGGTAATTCAGAAGGCTTGAAAGAGTAAAACCTGATGAACAGGCTCACAATAAATATTGTAAAAAAATAATTGAGAAGGCTTTCTCATCAGTCCTAAACCATGATGCATCAACGTTGCCACTTTTTTAAAAGGCAAATAAAACTAATTGTACGTTATTGCTTCTTTGCTCATTCACTCAGTGGAATAAGTAGTGAGGTAAGGATAAGAAACATTTTATTTGCAGCAGCAAATAACATTTACCTAGCTATGTACACAAGATGACAAGAATTGCAGTTTGCATGTATTGTTATACTAAGCCCACTCTTGCTGTACTATCAGGCAGGACAAGATTATAGTCAGTTTGGTATATAGTCAGTGAAAATGAGTCATAAATGTTCATGTATCTGGGTCATAAGTCAAAAGCATAAGATCAATAGATGCCACGATGTTCAATTTTCACACGCTGCACCTTACAGTTTTGAGTCTTCCCTGATGGTTTTAAGTAACATGAAGCACACTAGTAGTTGTAGTAGCAGTACAAGTTGTAGAATTAACATGTGTAAAGATTAGAATGAAAGTTCTACTTGTACTGCATATCCGACTAACATATAACACGTCACCACTCTCCAGCTACACTTGGTAGCTGGAATTTCAAACAATAGTTATGCTGTTCTTACTGCAGGTCCTGGAAGATGCAAAATGCTCTGCTTCTTTACCATTGAATGTGCTGCCAACCAGGAATAAATTGAAGAACTGGTGAGGAGATGAAAGTCCTCATGCACTAGACAAGAAAGCATGATTACTGCTCTGTATCCATTTCTGCTGCTTTGGACAATACTCTGTGAATAATTTGTTACATGTCACTACACTCTTTCAGCTTCATTGACCTTGTAACCAAGACTGAGTTTAGCCGTTGACACATATCACAACTCATCTCTCACCCTGCATCAAGGTCTAAATGCCATATTTATAGCACCTCCATGAAGCAAATAAATTATCTACAGTGAGAAAAATTAAAATTGTATCAGCACTACCAAATTATGCATTAGACCCTGTGTTTACATTGTTTCTGGATATGTATTGTTAACAAAAACTGACAAGAAAGGATAAATCTTTGGGGCACCCGAAGATCAACCCCTTACATCTATACTAATAAAAGGCAAAGCCCTCACTGACTGACTCACTCACTCACTCACTCAGTGACTCACTTATCACTAATTCTCCAACTTCCTGTGTAGGTAGAAGGCTGAAATTTGGCAGGCTCATTCCTTACAGCTTACTTACAAAAGTTGGGCAGATTTCATTTCGAAATTCTACGCGTAATGGTCATAACTGGAAGCTATTTTTCTGCATACGCTGTAATGGAGTTCAGCTGGAAAGCCGTGGGGGGCGGAGTTTCTTCTGACATCATCACGCCTCCCACGTAATCACGTGAACTGACTGTCAACACACTACGTAGAAAACCAGGAAGAGCTCCAAAACGCGCTGAAGAAAACATGCAGTATATAATTGAGAAGACAGTGAAACAATAAGAAGCGAGCGAGTAACATATACAACCATATTTATGAGCGCTGCTACTTTGGAAACAAAGCACGGTGTAAACCTAAAGTTTAAATTAAGTTCATAGACAGGCTGCCGCTGGCGTTTGTCATGCCCACGGGTAATCACGGGATACAAGTTTAATGAGAGGACGCATGATATAAACGAGAGTTTTGATCACTTTGTAACTAAGTTAAAATTGCAGGTGAAGGGCTGTGCTTATGCAAATTCTGAGAGACTGTGTTTGTGGGGGATTGACAGTTAAGGCGGGTGGGAGTCACGTCATCATCTCCCCTCCCATTCACCTCATTTCGCTCTGAGCTGAGCTCCGCAGCTAACACAGTATTACGGAAGCGAGTTTGTAACGCTGCCACCAAATACAGAAAAATCCACAAGTTAATACACACACTGTCTCTACAGTTTCTCCACACTGAATTGTCCAGGCACTACTTACAAAATGTTACATTGACAATCGTGTTACATTATCTTTAAAATGTTTCCTTTTCTTAGCACAAGCACAGCTGAGAAGCTTCGATGCATGTGCTCCATAACTTGTTAAAAAATCACGCATTTAATCACACTTTGCAATACAAACAAAGGGGAACTTCTGTCAATGCATGATTTCCCGATTCATTTTACCCTCGCACCCCCTTGGTTTGAGAAGAAGTATGAAAAAATATGAGGTTAACACAGAAAAACAGATCACCAATTGAAGTTTTATGAATAATCGATTCGCCATCAATAATTGTTTTGGTAAAGCCATACTCAGTGTAATCCTCCTTCCATTTTATAATTTTTCCGCCACTAGCCATGATTAAATGAACGGTAAAAAGTAAGAGCGAAGCGAGGGTGACTTATTCAGGCAGGCAGGCGACAGCTCAATAGCTTGAATTTGGATATAACTAGGTTCTATTTAGTTGCCAGAAATATCTTTGTTAGGAATGGAAGTTGAATTTAGTCTTTAAATTTCTATGGTAAAGAAAAAGTTATGCAATGATGACTAAATTTAACTATATAAAGTCAAAACTTGTATATATAAAGTCATTCCCGAATATATAAAGTCAAAACTTGATTATATGATTATATAAAGTCACTGTCGGAATAAATAAAGTCAAAACCAGCACTGACTTTATACATTCAAGTTTTGACTTTATATATTCAGAAAAAAGTTTTGACTTTATGTATACCGACGCTGACTTTATATATTCAAGTTTTGACTTTATATATTCTGACACCATATATATTCACAAAATCAATGTATTTGCCTGTTTGGCACCCCATAGTATATGTGTGTGTGTGTATATATGTACACATGTATGTGTGTGTGTATATATATATATATATATATATATATATATATATATATATATATATATATGTAAAAGGCACTATATAGCGCCCGACCCGGCACAGACCACGCAGAGGCAACGTGTACAAAACACACAGGCTTTTATTTTTCTTCAGCTGTGTGACACGTCTTCTCCGTGCCACACAGCCCAAACACAGTCTCAAAAGCACAAAGCACACAAAACTCACTTCTCCACCTTCTCTACCACCACTCCTCCATAGCGTAGTCCTCCTCCTCCCAACCCTGGCTCGTTGAGTGGTGGTGGCTGGGGCCTTTTATAGCCCACCCGGAAACATTCCAGGTGATTAACCACCTGGTCCTAATTGAACTTCCGGGTGGGGCTGAAAACTCGTCCAGCCAGGCTGTGGGAAGCAGGCAGCTCCCCCTAGCGGCCATGCTGGGCCCCAACCAAGCTGTGGAGGACTCCATCTCCCATGGAGCCCTGCGGGCGGTTGGGGAATCACCGTCGGCCAGGGAGGCTGCCACCAAGCGTCCCGGGGGAGGTATTGGACTGCCCATGGCGACTCCCCCGGAACAGAAGCAGCAACGGCTGTCCGTCACACTATATATATATATATATATATATATATATATATACTAGCAAAATACCCGCGCTTTGCAGCTGCAAAGTACTGCATTAAAATCTTTATTAAGAAGAAAATTTAACCTTTTTAAACTGAGGGAAAATCTGCCAATAAGGATCTCTTCGTATACCATGTTGTCAGTTCAGTCCTCCGGTTGTAATATGACCAAGCTGTGCGCTGAACTTACTCTTGAGCATGCAACTTACTGTTGGCCATGTGAATAGTAATCTTGTCTCAAATCTCACAGCTTGGATTGCTGCTGTCATAATCGGTTTGAGTTTCATGGTTTGTTTCAATTACGACAGTATTTGCAGGATTTGTTGTGTTGAAGTAACATTCGTCATCTGTCAAGCAATGTAAGCACACAACCGGTTTCATCAATAAAATCACATCCAGCTTTTGAGAGTTTAAACATTCATAAACATCAAAGTGTTCACTACTGAAATCGTCACCTGTGAATCTAAGATGTTTAAGAGGCATTGGCGGTTGTCGAAAGGTGTAAAATATTTGGCCATTTCGGTACACTTGAAAGCGACAACCGAACAATTCAGCGGCAGCCATCAACTCACATGCAGAACCATAGGTGAAGGGCTTAAGCATTTCACTCTTCTAGTGCTCCTGTGTAGAATAATTGTCTCCTGTACCGTCATCAGTCCACACTTTAAACCTGTCCCAGTCATTCAATACATAAGACACAATGTTCCTCCGAATATCAAGAGTGAGCCTGATATGGCTGTGCAATATGGAACAAAGAGAATAGAAAAGGTAGGTGCCATCTCCGGGCATGGAAACCACTCAGTAAGTGACAGTTCTTTGATTGATGGTGATCACCTCGATAGACATGGTAATGGGGGTTGGAATGATAAAGGAAATGGGTACGGAGCAATGTAAAGTAAGTCTAAAATACCTATACAATAACTATAATTGTAATAAACAAACAATAAAACAGCGGAGAAGCTGTGGATTAAACAAAAAGGCTGTAGTTATCAGTAGGGAGGCGTGAATCCGTGGCGAAGCAAGGAAGGGAATGTAGAGACGGGCGACGGACAGTCTTATATAGGCAGGCAGCCAACAACGTGGGAGGCGTTGGGATGGGGGACCCAACGCCACCTCACACGATGACCGAACTGCTGGCTATGGACGTATATATGTACGTAAGTAGGATTCAGTTAGCGTTAGGAACCCGTGTACCAAATTTCTTGAAGATGGACCCATAAGTAACAAAGACTGTTGAAGAGTTTAATATGGCGGCCGACAGTGGCATCATACCACGAAATAAGTACGTACATTGGTTTGGTTAGTGCAGGGAAGCCGCCTATCAAATTTCGAGAAGATCGGGCCATGAATAAGAAAGTTCAATATGGTGGACGTTGTTGACCGTTACGCGTAGAATTTCGAAATGAAACCTGCTTCACTTTTGTAAGTAAGCTGTAAGGAAGGAGCCTGCCAAATTTCAGCCTTCTACCTACACGGGAAGTTGGAGAATTAGTGACGTTGGAAAGTTCAATATGGCGGCCAACGGTGGTGTCATACCAACGAACTAAGTACAGACATCGGTTTCCGTTAAAAGTTCAATATGGCGGCCGACAGTGGCGTCATACCACCGAAATAAGTATGTACATTGGTTTCGGTTAGCACAAGGAAGCCGCCTACCAAATTTCGTGAAGATGGGGCCATGAATAAGAAAGTTCAATGTGGCGGACATTGTTGACCGTTATAACCTTTACGCATAGAATTTCGAAATGAAACCTGCTTAACTTTTGTAAGTAAGCTGTAAGGAATGGGCCTGCCAAATTTCAGCCTTCTACCTACACGGGAAGTTGGAGAATTAGTGACATTTGGAAAATTCAATATGGCGGCCAACAGTGGCACTCACTGACTCATCACTAATTCTCCAACTTCCCATGTAGAATAAGAGTAAGGTCCAATGGCCAGGGGGGACAGAAAAAAAAAAACTCCAGACGGCCGGAGAAAAACATAAAATCTGTAGGGATTCCAGACCATTAGACTGCCCAGTCCCCTCTGGGCATTCTACCTAACATAAATGAAACAGTCCTCTTTGGATTTAGGGTTCTCACGGAAGGACTTGATGATGATGGTCACGTAGACTTCTGCCTTTTAATCCATCCATCATTGTTGGAGCATCATGAAGCTTTGAGTAGGTGGAGGTGGCGCAGGCCACCACCACAAAGAAACCAGAAAATGAAACAGAAGAGAGTAGGGGTCAGTACAGATTTTAGAGCCACCATGAATAGTTATTATGAAGATTTGAACATACAGAGTATCAGGATTAAGTTGAATTAAGTTAAATTGAAGTTATATAAAGGCCATGTTAAAGAAATATGTTTTCAGCAGTGTTTTAAAGTGTTCTACTGTATTAGCCTGGCAAATTCCTATTGGCAGGCTATTCCAGATTTTAGGTGCATAGCAGCAGAAGGCCACCTCACCACTTCTTTTAAGCTTTGTTCTTGGAATTCTAAGGTGACACTCATTTGAGGATCTAAGGTTACGATTTAGAATATAAGGTGTCAGACATTCCAATATATAAGATGGAGCGAGATTATTTAAGGCTTTATAAACCATAAGCAGAATTTTAAAGTCAATCCTGAATGACACAGGTAACCAGTGTAGTGACATTAAAACTGGAGAAATGTGCTTGGATTTTCTTTTCCTAGTTAGGATTCTAGCAGCTGCATTCTGCACTAGTTGCAAATGATTTATGTCTTTTTTGGGTAGTCCTGAGAGGAGTGCTTTACAGTAATCTAGTCGACTGAAAACAAATGTGTGAACTAATTTCTCAGCATCATTCAATGATATAAGAGGTCTAACTTTTGCTATGTTTCTTAGGTGAAAAACTGCTGTCGTAGTGATTTGATTAATATGCGATTTAAAATTCAGATTACAGTCAACAATTACCCCTAAGCTTTTTACCTCCGTCTTGACTTTTAATCCTAATGTATCCAGTTTATTTCTAATAGCCTCATTGTATCCATTATTGCCAATCACTAAGATTTCAGTTTTCTCTTTATTTAACTTGAGAAAGTTACTATTCATCCATTCTGAGATACAAGTCAGACATTGTGTTAGTGAATCAAGAGAATCGGGGTCATCAGGTGCTATTGATAAGTACAGCTGTGCGTTATCAGCATAGCTGTGGTAGCTCACGTTGTGCCCAGAGATAATCTGACGTAACGGAAGCATATAGATTGAGAATAACAGCGGACCCAGGATAGAGCCTTGTGGAACACCATATCGGATATCATGTGACGAAAGCCTTGATTAAAGCGTGGTTTGGTGCAAACTGTGCAAAAATGAGTTTGCATACCACCGAGGCACTTAAACCTTACGGTTCCATCTAAATGCAAAACATGTTACAGCGAGCACAGAAACTTTGTATGCTGTTAGCACTAGCAGTACGGGTTCGAGTACAAACAAAAGGTGTCGGCAGCCCAACATGAAATGACTGGCTTCAGGACCAAAATTAGTAAGTCAACATAGGTCAAACTTACAAATTCTCTCGCAAAATACATTGCTTTGGACTGTAGACCACTAACAGTGGTGGAAGATAGGGGGTTAGAAAATGTGCTACAGTTAGCGTATTTCAAGTAAAATTCAACAGCTTTATGACATTGAAAAGCAAGCAAAATTAGATGCATTACAGAAAGCGGACTTTGTGGCTCTTACTGGGGATCATTGGACTTCCGTGACCGTTAGTAATTCAAATTACATCTAATTACAAAATGTTCAATGATCACACTGTTTTAGCCTAATTTACAAAATAATTTTGGCTAAGGTTACTCACAGTTTAAAGGTGAGGCTGGTCAAATTACCTTTTATGTTTTTGCCTTATTTTTTAAGAAGAAAAACTGCACTTTAATGTTGAACTTTTTTTTATTATTAATTAAAGACAATACCATTCTGAAAATGTACTTAAAGTACTTAAAATACCACTTTTTTTTAAGTCTGCCCAATTTTAGCCAGGGATCATATTTTTGTTTCTGTTTTGAAATGAAATGCAGTTTAAATGCATTTTTTTTTTCAGAAATTAAAACAGCTTGAATTTACAATATTCCTTTCCATGTCTATTATTTGATTCTGTTAGATATGTATATATATATGTGTGTGTATATATATATATATATATATATATATATATGTAGATATATATATATATATATATATGTATATATATATATATATATATGTTTGTGTGTCTGTGTGTGTATATATATATGTATATGTATGCAGTAATCCCTCCTCGATCGCGGGGGTTGCGTTCCAGACCCCCCCGCAATAGGTGAAAATCCGCGAAGTAGAAACCATATGTTTCTATGGTTATTTTATATATTTTAAGCCCTTATAAACTCTCCCACACTGTTTATAAATATTCCCCGCAGAGTTATACAGCATAATCCCTTTGTATTCTCTTAGATATTAGGTAAGATTCATTGAAATTATGTAAACACACTGTTTATATACATCCATCCATTTTCTAACCCGCTGAATCCGAACAGGGTCACGGGGGTCTGCTGGAGCCAATCCCAGCCAACACAGGGCACAAGGCAGGAACCAATCCTGGGCAGGGTGCCAACCCACCGCAGGACACACACAAACACACCCACACACCAAGCACACACTAGGGCCAATTTAGAATCGCCAATCCACCTAACCTGCATGTCTTTGGATTGTGGGAGGAAACCGAGCCCGGAGGAAACCCACGCAGACACGGGGAGAACATGCAAACTCCACGCAGGGAGGACCCGGGAAGCGAACCTGGGTCTCCTAACTGCGAGGCAGCAGCGCTACCACTGCGCCACCGTGCCGCCCTCTGTTTATATACAGTAAAACCTAAATATTATTTTAAAGATATTGAGTGTCTCCGATATCACATGTTACAGCCATTACGATAGACATGCCACCAGCAATAAATACGTACAATGCAACAAAAATAGTATACAGTAAATGTGTGTGTACAGTGACACTAAGCGTGCATTACATGTACTAAGTACTGTAAGTAGAAAATTAATTATGGTTACTCACCAACAATGACACGATGACTTGTCCGATAACAATGAGTTTTATTTTACTGCACAACAAAGGAGAGCGTTACAGCCCTTAAAGGAGCCACTTCAGGCGATTGTGAAGCACTGCCGTTGTTCTTCTTCTGGCAGTCTTCAATCCAAATCCCTAAAGCAGATTCCATCCAGACTACTGCCTTATTACATCCACTTACAACTTGTTTTGCACCCTGGTTAAAAGGACACTGCGGCCGTAGATCTTATATTCCTTTCCTACTTTTTAAATAAAAAGAATCGTACCCATCAACAAATCCAAAACGTTTACCTTTTCGGCAATCGTTAACATCTTCCGTTTGCGCTTGGGCACGGCCCCTGAAGCAGTAGCAGATCGTTTTGGAGCCATAATGAAGGGCTTGACTATGCACAAAGATAAACACAAAGAGCACAACTCTTTACACAGCGAAACACGTTGATGCTGAATGAGCGAGACGAGACTTCCTGGTTAACACTGTATTCAGCAAGCAGGAACTTAACTGCGTGCTCTGATTGGTTAGCTTCTCAGTCAGGAGGACTTAACTGCGTGCTCTGATTGGTTAGCTTCTCAGTCATCCGCCAATAGCGTCCCTTGTATGAAATCGACTGGGCAAACCAACTAAGGAAGCATGTACAGGAAGTAAAAAGACACATTGTCTGCAGAACCCGCGAAGCAGCGAAAAATCCGCGTTATATATTTAGTTATGCTTTCATATAAAATCCGCGATAGAGCGAAACCGCGAAAGTCAAAGCGCGATATAGCGAGGGATTACTGTATATATATATGTATGTGTGTATATATATGTGTATTTATATATCTATACAAATAAAAGGCAAAGCCCTCACTCACTCACTCACTCACTCATCACTAATTCTCCAACTTCACGTGTGGGTGGAAGGCTGAAATTTGGCAGGTTCATTCCTTACAGCTTCCTTACAAAAGTTGGGCAGGTTTTATATCGAAATTCTACGCGTAATGGTCATAACTGGAAGCAGTTTTTCTCCATTTACTGTAATGGAGATGAGCTTCAACGCCGTGGGGCGGAGTTTCGTGTGACATCATCACGCCTCCCGTAATCACGCAGTACATAGAAAACCAGGAAGACCTCAAAAAGCGCTGAAGAAAACATGCATTATATAATTGAGAAGGCAGCGAAACAATAAGAAGCGAGCGAGTGACATATACAACCATATTCATGAGTTCTGCTACTTCGGAAACAAAGCACGATGTAAACCTACACTTTAAATTAAGTTCATAGACAGGCTGCCGCTGGCGTTTGTAATTTAGTGCCTGCCCATATAAGGCCGTCCGTCAGCGGCAATCCAATAGCAAACTGCCACTAAATATTCACGGGTGAAGGACTGTGCTTATGGAGAGGAAGATGAGATGGTCAGGGTGGTGTTTGACACAAACTCAGCGAAACTGCGAGAGAAAGTTTTAAGTGCCAGGACTAAGGTAACATTAAATACAGCCATGGACATAGCACGAGATGGCACCAGCACAGCTGGGAACCTTCGATGCATGTACACCGAGTGGCTCACGTGAACTGGCGCAGTGCACAGATAAAAGCAACAGTTCCAAAGAGCTGAACAAAACCGAATTACACAATTGAAAAGGCAGCAAAAATATGAAGCGTCTGATACATACAAGCATATTCATAAATCCAACTACTGCGGAAACAAAGCACACGTTGGAAAAAGTCAATGTCCCGCTAAAGGAAGACAGTGTAAAAAACCCGTGCATGCAGTGTGTCAGGTCTCAGATAAAGAAGAAGACGAGCTGTTTATTGATGCAGTAAGAAACGAATCGATGAATGAAACCTGTCATCTTTACAGCGATTGACAAACACGGAATGTAACTTGAACACAACACATCCTACAAATACGAACCTGATTGAAAGAAATAATGATAATCAAATCCTTGATGACAGCAACACTCAGTAACACTCACAAAACAAATACTGTATATTGACAGTCATGTTACGTTATTTTTAAAATGTTCCCTTTTCTTTTCTAGCTTTTTAACACACTACTTCTCCGCTGCGATGCGGGTATATATATATATATATATATATATATATCCCGATCTACATACTCGAATAATGGATACTTTATTAGCCATCAATGATTGTTTTGGTAAAGCCATACTCAGTGTATTCATTAGATGAACGGTAAAAAGTAAGAGCGAGGGAGGATGACTTATTGAGGCATGCAGGCTGTAGTCTTGCGTCAACTCTATCTGAATTGCGCGATCACATTTGAAAAATATATCTTTTCAAGTTCTATTTAGTCCATATGTGTCAAACTCAAGGGCAGGGCCACATCCGCCCGTGTAATTATATCCGGCCCGAGATCATTTTATATACTGTATTATTGTTATTAATGGCCGGGTATATGAAGCGCTGGTAACACAATAAACTACAGATCCCATAATGCAGCGCTTCAGCTGCCTTGCGAACACTTACGCGTTAATCAAGTCTAGCTTATGATGCTGCAAGTTATTGCGAAGCTAGCTCACACGATGCTGAAGAGAAAAGTTGATTCTGAAAATAGAGCCTTTAAAACCGATGGGAGGCTGAGTATATGTTTACTGAACCCGTGTGTCTCATTTGTGGAGCTAATGTGGCTGTAATTACAGAATTTAATCTAAGGCGGCACTATGAGACAAAACATCAGGGTAACCTGAATGCAATGCAGAAGATACAGAAAGCAGAAGAATTAAATAAGAATCTGACACTTCAGCGGACGTTTTACCCGTGCACAATCACAAAGTGATTTCAAGTGAAGCTGCTTTTATGGGAGACACAAATGCACCAGTGCAATTGCCCCACTTTCCCTGTTGCCAAGTAATGTTAAACCAAGTCGTCACTACGGTGTTCCCAAATCGCACTTTGCTGATAAACTGGCGCACTGAGTTTGCACGGCGCTTTGGTGACTTTGAAGAACAAAAAGTCCGTCTACATGCGGCTCGAACCTTGTGCATGTTTGGTAGCACATATCTGTGTGAGAAGCTCTTCTCAGTGATAAAGACTAACAAAACAGCACACAGGAGTCGCCTCACTGATGAGCACCTGCAATCCATCCTGAGAATCTCCACAACACAGAACCTCACACCAAACAGAAACGAACTTGTTGCCAAAAAAAGATGCCAGGCGTCCAGCTCTAAAATGACATATGAGCAAAGACAACTGAATGATTTGATTTGTTATTGCTGAAAGGAACACATTTTATTTATATTTCTAGGTTTTGTTATGCAGCATGTTCATATTTGAATTTGTATAATTTTGACAGGATATATTTTTATGGAGAGCAAAATCTTTTGGGATATTTAAAATCTAAGTTTATTTTTATATAAAATTACATAAGAGTAAAGAAATTTGAATGTTTGTTCTTTTAACGTTTACTTTATTTCTAACTTGTATAATTTAGACAGGATATATTTTTATGGAGAGCAAAATATTATAAGTTGTTTAAGGTTTGAGTTGATTTATTCAGAATAATATTCCTGTCTGTTTTTACCATTCCTACCAAAGATATTTCTGTCGACTAAATAAAAATTCCTTCTATTTAAAATTTAAATAGAACTTGAACAAATATGATAGTTCATAATATCCACGCAGACTTGCGTAAGAGCGGGAGTTATCCGTTTTAACAAGCAGCGTATTGCACTGATACGAAATAGCTGTGTGTGTATATATGTAGATATGTATGTATATGTATATATGTTTATATATGTGTGTGTGTATGTATGTATATATATATATATGTATTTTTGTGTATATATGTAGATATATATATATGTATGTATATATGTGTGTGTGTATATTTATGTGTATATGTATAGATATGTATATATATATGTTTATGTGTGTGTGTGTGTGTAAATATATGACAGCAACACTCATCACTCACAACAGTGACAAAACAATTACATTGACAATCATGTTACGTTATTTTCAAAATGTTTCCTTTTCTTTTTCATTGCTTCTTTAACACTACTTCTCTCCTGCTGGTATTTTGTTAGTGTATCTATATACAGTATATGTGCATGTGTGTATATATATATGTTCATATGTTTGTGTGTGTGTGTATATATATATATATATACAGTGGTGTGAAAAACTATTTGCCCCCTTCCAGATTTCTTATTCTTTTGCATGTTTGTCACACAAAATGTTTCTGATCATCAAACACATTTAACCATTAGTCAAATATAACACAAGTAAACACAAAATGCAGTTTTTAAATGATGGTTTTTATTATTTAGGGAGAAAAAAAAATCCAAACCTACATGGCCATGTGTGAAAAAGTAATTGCCCCCTTGTTAAAAAATAACCGAACTGTGGTGTATCACACCTGAGTTCAATTTCCGTAGCCACTCCCAGGTCTGATTACTGCCACACCTGTTTCAAACAAGAAATCACTTAAATAGGAGCTGCCTGACACAGAGAAGTAGACCAAAAGCACCTCAAAAGCTAGACATCATGCCAAGATCCAAAGAAATTCAGGAACAAATGAGAACAGAAGTAATTGAGATCTATCAGTCTGGTAAAGGTTATAAAGCCATTTCTAAAGCTTTGGGACTCCAGCAAACCACAGTGAGAGCCATTATCCACAAACGGCAAAAACATGGAACAGTGGTGAACCTTCCCAGGAGTGGCTGGCCGACCAAAATTACCCCAAGAGCGCAGAGACGACTCATCCGAGAGGTCACAAAAGACCCCAGGACAACTTCCAAAATACTGCAGGCCTCACTTGCCTCAATTAAGGTCAGTTTTCACGACTCCACCATTAGAAAGAGACTGGGCAAAAACGGCCTACATGGCAGATTTCCAAGACGCAAACCACTGTTAAGCAAAAAGAACATTAGGGCTCGTCTCAATTTTGCTAAGAAACATCTCAATGATTGCCAAGACTTTTGGGAAAATATCTTGTGGACTGATGAGACAAAAGTTGAACTTTTTGGAAGGCAAATGTCCCGTTACGTCTGGCATGAAAGGAACACAGCATTTCAGAAAAGAACATCATACCAACAGTAAAATATGGTGGTGGTAGTGTGATGGTCTGGGGTTGTTTTGCTGCTTGAGGACCTGGAAGGCTTGCTGTGATAGATGGAACCATGAATTCTACTGTCTACCAAAAAATCCTGAAGGAGAATGTCCGGCCATCTGTTCGTCAACTCAAGCTGAAGCGATCTTGGGTGCTGCAACAGGACAATGACCCAAAACACACCAGCAAATCCACCTCTGAATGGCTGAAGAAAAACAAAATGAAGACTTTGGAGTGGCCTAGTCAAAGTCCTGACCTGAATCCAATTGAGATGCTATGGCATGACCTTAAAAAGGCGGTTCATGCTAGAAAACCTTCAAATAAAGCTGAATTACAACAATTCTGCAAAGATGAGTGGGCCAAAATTCCTCCAGAGCTGTAAAAGACTCATTGCAAGTTATAAGCAAACGCTTGCTTGCAGTTATTGCTGCTAAGGGTGGCCCAACCAGTTATTAGGTTCAGGGGCAATTACTTTTTCACACAGGGCCATGTAGGTTTGGATTTTTTCTCCCTAAATAATAAAACCATCATTTAAAACTGCATTTTGTGTTTACTTGTGTTATATTTGACTAATGGTTAAATGTGTTTGATGATCAGAAACATTTTGTGTGACAAACATGCAAAAGAATAAGAAATCAGGAAGGGGCAAATAGTTTTCACACCACTGTATATATATATATATATATATATATATATATATATATATTTATATATATATATATATTTATATACACTCACCTAAAGGATTATTATGAACACCTGTTCAATTTCTCATTAATGCAATTATCTAATCAACCAATCACATGGCAGTTGCTTCAATGCATTTAGGGGTGTGGTCCTGGTCAAGACAATCTCCTGAACTCCAAACTGAATTTCAGAATGGGAAAGAAAGGTGATTTAAGCAATTTTGAGCGTGGCATGGTTGTTGGTGCCAGACGGGCCGGTCTGAGTATTTCACAATCTGCTCAGTTACTGGGATTTTCACGCACAACCATTTCTAGGGTTTACAAAGAATGGTGTGAAAAGGGAAAACATCCAGTATGCTGCAGTCCTGTGGGCGAAAATGCCTTGTTGATGCTAGAGGTCAGCGGAGAATGGGCCAACTGATTCAAGCTGATAGAAGAGCAACTTTGACTGAAATAACCACTCGTTACAACCGAGGTATGCAGCAAAACATTTGTGAAGCCACAACACGCACAACCTTGAGACGGATGGGCTACAACAGCTGAAGACCCCACCGGGTACCACTCATCTCCACTACAAATAGGAAAAAGAGGCTACAATTTGCACAAGCTCACCAAAATTGGACTGTTGAAGACTGGAAAAATGTTGCCTGGTCTGATGAGTCTCGTTTTCTGTTGAGACCTTCAAATGGTAGAGTCAGAATTTGGCGTAAACCGAATGAGAACATGGATCCATCATGCCTTGTTACCACTGTGCAGGCTGGTGGTGGTGGTGTAATGGTGTGAGGGATGTTTTCTTGGCACACTTTAGGCCCCTTAGTGCCAATTGGGCATCGTTTAAATGCCACGGGCTACCTGAGCATTGTTTCTGACCATGTCCATCCCTTCATGACCACCATGTACCCATCCTCTGATGGCTACTTCCAGCAGGATAATGCACCATGTCACAAAGCTCGAATCATTTCAAATTGGTTTCTTGAACATGACAATGAGTTCACTGTACTAAAATGGCCCCCACAGTCACCAGATCTCAACCCAATAGAGCATCTTTGGGATGTGATGGAACGGGAGCTTCGTGCCCTGGATGTGCATCCCACAAATCTCCATCAACTGCAAGATGCTATCCTATCAATATAGGCCAACATTTCTAAAGAATGCTTTCAGCACCTTGTTGAGTCAATGCCACGTAGAATTAAGGCAGTTCTGAAGGCGAAAGAGGGTCAAACACCGTATTAGTATGGTGTTCCTAATAATCCTTTAGGTGAGTGTGTATATGTATGTATATATATGTATATGTATATATATATATATATATGCCAGCAACACTCATGACAATAACCACACAATTACATCAATCATGTCAATCATGTTACGTTATTATTAAAATGTTTCCTTTTCTTTTCATTACTTCTTTAACACAATACTTCTCCTAATGAAGCACAGGTATTTTACTAGTATATATATATATGTAGATATGTATATACAGTGTGTCTATGTGTATATATATATATATATATATATATATATATATATATGGTTATGTATATCTATACTAATAAAAGGCAAAGCCCTCACTCACTAACTCACTCACTCACTCACTGACTCATCACTAATTCTCCAACTTCCCGTGTAGGTAGAAGGCTGAAATTTGGCAGGCTCATTCCTTACAGCTTACTTACAAAAGTTGGGCAGGTTTCATTTCGAAATTCTACACCTAATGGTCATAACTGGAAGGTATTTTTCTCCATTAACTGTAATGGAGTTGAGCTGGAAAGGCGTGGGGCGGAGTTTCGTGACATCATCACGCCTCCCATGTAATCCGTGAACTGACTGTCAGCGCGTGCGTAGAAAACCAGGAAGACCTCCAAAAGCGCTTAAGAAAACATGCATTATATAATTGAGAAGGCAGTGAAACAATAAGAAGCGGCGAGTGACATATACTACCATATTCATGAGTGCTGCTACCTCGGAAAGAAAGCAAGGTGTAAACCTAAACTTTAAATTAAGTTCATAGACAGGCTACCGCTGGCGTTTCACATGCCCACAGGTAATGCGGGATACAAGTTTAATGAGAGGGCGCAGGATATAAGCGAGTTTTGATCACTTTGTAACTAAGTTAAAATTGTAGGTGAAGGGGTGTGCTTATGCAAATTCGAGAGACTGTGTTTGTGGGGATTGACAGTTAAAGGCGGTGGGGAGTCACGTCATCATCTCCCCTCCCATTTACCTCATTTCGCTCTGAGCTGAGCTCGCGCTAACGCCGTCTTCGAAGCAACTCGTCAGACTGCCACCAAATACTCACAGAAAAATCCACAAGTTAATACACACACTGTCTCTAGAGTTTCTCCACACTGAATCCTCCAGGCACTACTTACAAAAGGTTACATTGACAATGCGTGTTACGTTATTTTAAAATCTTTCCTTTTCTTAGCACAAGCACAGCTGAGAAGCTTGATGCATGTGCTCCATAGCGTTAAAAAAATGCATTTAATCACACTTTGCATTACAAGCAAAGGGAGCTTTTGTCAATGCATGATTTCCTGGTACACGATTACATTGATCAAGCGCATCCTGATTCATTTTACCCTCGCACCACCTTAGTTTGAGAAGAAGTATGAAAAATATGAGGTTAACACAGAAAAACAGATCACCAATTCAAGCTTTATGAATAATCGATTAAGCCATCAATAATTGTTTTGGTAAAGCCATCCTCCTTCCATTTTATAATTTTTCCGCCAATAGCCATGATTAAATGAGCGGTAAATAAAGTAAGAGCAAAGCGAGGGTGACTTATTTAGGCAGGCATATATATGACAGCAACACTCATGACAATGTCAATCATGTTACGTTATTATTAAAATGTTTCCTTTTCTTTTCATTACTTCTTTAACACACTACTTCTCCGCTCGGTAGCGGGATTTTGCTATATATATAATATATGAATGACCTCCAAAGGCTGAGACTTTTGATATCATGAGCGTGTCTGCAAAACTGTGGTCTCCTGCCCAGCAAAGTCGAGCAGCCAGCGCAGCATAGCTGTGCCGGCCTTTGAGGCGCTGACTGCGCTTCTGCCTTAAGTCAAAGTGAGCACTTTTAATTTTTTCATCCTCCCCTGCGCTATAGCCCAGACAAGTGCAAACACGGGACCCCTTTTCTACACCACGGAAAAATAATATTAAGGCGATTCACACTTTCTTTTGCACGTATCGATTATGAGGTCCTCACCTCGGATTATGAAGACACGCACACGAGTGGAGGACTGACAGTGCCATCACAGCTGATTAATGGCAGGGGCGTCTCACCAGTCTACACAAGACCCACGCGACTGTCCCCAAAAGGCGATCATAGCGTCAGCGAACACATCTCTCTATACTATATAAAAGAAAAAGGCAACTTTCCTTTCTTTACACCTTTTTCCTTTTATCCCAAACCAAAGCCTTTCTCTCTTAACACTGCAGAGGACACAAAACTAATTTTCTTTAAATGCGGTAAGGCACATTACCAGAGGCACAAATTTGAGCGTTCACATAGAAAATGTAATTTCTATACCACAGCCGTCGTGTAGCGCCTTTCAAAAGGGATCTACTACCGAGAGATGATCCATATACATTTTAGCTGCTGTTAGTTACTTACCTGTTGTGTTACACAGTCTTTAAAATGTAGTTTACCTGAAACCACTCCAGTAGTGCTCAATGTACCTGTACTTCTTAAAACGTTAATGTTTTACTGTTTAATAACTTATAGACTATATTTTATTATTTTTCCCTTGCACTCAGTGACCAAAGCTATACACACACATATAGACACATACAAACATACACACAAGTATATGTATGTGTATATATATGTATGTATGTATATATATATATATATATATATATATATATATATATATAAACACACACACACCTCCTCTACATTATATATATATATATATATATATATATACATACATACATACACACACACACACACACACACACACACACATACATACATACATACATACACACATATATATAATTTGTGTGTGTATGTATGTATATATGTGTATATATGACGTAGATAGGTATGTATATATATATATGTGTATATATGTAGATATGTATATAGATATGTAGATATGTAGATATGAAGATATGTATGTGTGTGTGTGTTTGTGTGTGTGTGTGTTTATATATATGACAGCAGCAATCCAAGCTGTGAGAAAACACTAAAAAGGAGGCGTGTCAGACGTTGTGGTACATTTTCTGATGCAGCTAGACGAAAAAACTTTGTGGCGCTGCCAAATACACAAAACAATTACTTTGACAATCATGTTACATTATTTTTAAAATGTTTCCTTTTCTTTTTCATAACTTCTTTAACACATGACATCGCTGCGAAGCGCGGGTATTTTGCTATATATATATATATATATATATCACAGCGACACTCATAACAGTGACAAAACAATTACATTGACAATCATGTTACGTTATTTTCAAAATGTTTCCTTTTCTTTCTCTTTCCTTCTTTAACACACTACTTCTCTGCTCTGCTGGTATTTTGCTAGTATATATATATATATATATATATAGATATATATATAGATATATAGATATATATATAGATATATAGATATAGATATATATATAGATATATAGATATAGATAGATATATATATATATATATATATATATATATATATATATATATATATATATATATATATATATATATATATATATACTAATAAAAGGCAAAGCCCTCACTCACTGACTCACTCACTGACTCATCACTAATTCTCCAACTTCCCGTGTGGGTGGAAGGCTGAAATTTGGCAGGTTCATTCCTTACAGCTTCCTTACAAAAGTTGGGCAGGTTTTATATCGAAATTCCACGCGTAATGGTCATAACTGGAAGCAGTTTTTCTCCATTTACTGTAATGGAGATGAGCTTCAACGCCGTGGGGCGGAGTTTCGTGTGACATCATCACGCCTCCCACGTAATCACGCAGTACATAGAAAACCAGGAAGAGCTCAAAAAAGCGCTTAAGAAAACATGCATTATATAATTGAGAAGGCAGCGAAACAATAAGAAGCGAGCGAGTGACATATACAACCATATTCATGAGTTCTGCTACTTGAAACAAAGCACGATGTAAACCTACACTTTAAATTAAGTTCATAGACAGGCTGCGCTGGCGTTTGTAATTTAGTGCCTGCCCATATAAGGCCGTCCGTCAGCGGCAATCCAATAGCAAACTGCCACGGGTAAATATTCACGGGTGAAGGACTGTGCTTATGGAGAGGAAGATGAGATGGTCAGGGTGGTGTTTGACACAAACTCAGCGAAACTGCGAGAGAAAGTTTTAAGTGCCAGGACTAAGGTAACATTAAATACAGCCACGGACATAGCACGAGATGGCACCAGCACAGCTGGAAACCTTCGATGCATGTACACCGAGCGGCTCACGTGAACTGACGCAGTGCACAGATAAAAAGCAACAGTTCCAAAGAGCTGAACAAAACCGAATTACACAATTGAAAAGGCAGCAACAAATATGAAGCGTCTGATAAGCATATTCATAAATCCAGCTACTGCGGAAACAAAGCACACGGTGGGAAAAGTCAATGTCCGCTAAAGGAAGACAGTGTAAAAAAAACCCGTGCATGCAGTGTGTCAGGTCTCAGATAAAGAAGAAGACGAGCTGTTTAATGATGCAGTAAGAAACGAATCGATAAATGAAAACTTGTCATCTTTAAAACGATTGACAAACACGGAATGTAACTTGAACACAACACATCCTACAAATACGAACCTGATTGAAAGAAATAATGATAATCAAATCCTTGATGACAGCAACACTCAGTAACACTCACAAAACAAATACTGTATATTGACAGTCATGTTACGTTATTTTTAAAATGTTCCCTTTTCTTTTCTACCTTTTTAACACACTACTTCTCCTGCGATACGGGGTATATATATATATGTATATATATATATCCCGCTCTACATACTCGAATAATGGATACTTTATTCGCCATCAATGATTGTTTTGGTAAAGCCATACTCAGTGTATTCATTAGATGAGCGGTAAAAAGTAAGAGCGAGGGAGGATGACTCATTGAGGCATGCAGGCTGTAGTCTTGGCGTCAACTCTATCTGAATTGCGCGATCACATTTAAAAACATATCTTTTCAAGTTCTATTTAGTCCATATGTGTCAAACTCAAGGGCGCGGGCCACATC
Organism: Polypterus senegalus; assembly: GCF_016835505.1. NCBI lineage: Eukaryota > Metazoa > Chordata > Cladistia > Polypteriformes > Polypteridae > Polypterus > Polypterus senegalus. The sequence goes on from NC_053156.1 coordinate 107,889,417, forward strand.
CGCCCGCGTGTAATTATATCCGCCCCGAGATCATTTTATATACTGTATTATTGTTATTAAAGCCTGGGTATATGAAGCGCTGGTAACACAATAAACTACAGATCCCATAATGCAGCGCTTCAGCTGCCTTGCATCAGGGTAACCTGAATGCAATTCAGAAGATACAGAAAACAGCATAATTAAATAAGAATCTGACACTTCAGCGGACGTTTTAACCCGTGCACAATCACAAAGTGATTTCAAGTGAAGCTGCTTTTATGGGAGACACAAATGCACCAGTTCACCTTGCCCCACTTTCCCTGTTGCCAAGTACTGTTAAACCAAGTCGTCACTACGGTGTTCCCAAATCGCACTTTGCTGATAAACTGAGCGCACTGCGCACTGAGTTTGCACGGCGCTTTGGTGACTTTGATGAACAAAAAAAGTCCGTCTACATGCGGCTCGAACCTTGTGCATGTTTGGTAGCACATATCTGTGTGAGAAGCTCTTCTCAGTGATAAAGACTAACAAAACAGCACACAGGAGTCGCCTCACTGATGAGCACCTGCAATCCATCCTGAGAATCTCCACAACACAGAACCTCACAGCAAACAGAAACGAACTTGTGGCCAAAAAAAGATGCCAGGCGTCCAGCTCTAAAATGACATGAGCAAAGACAACTGAATGATTTGATTTGTTATTGCACGTAAGAGCGGGAGTCAACCATTTTAACAAACAGCGTATTGCACTGATAATGAAATAGCTGTGTGTGTATATATGTAGATATGTATGTATATGTATATATATGTTTATATATGTGTGTGTGTATGTATGTATATATATATATATGTATTTGTGTGTATATATGTGTGTGTATGTATGTATATGTGTGTATATATGTGTGTGTATATATGTAGATATATATGTATGTATATATGTGTATATGTATAGATATGTATATATATATATATATATATGTTTATGTGTGTGTGTGTAAATATATATATATATGACAACAACACTCATCACTCACAACAGTGACAAAACAATTACATTGACATTCAGGTTACGTTATTTTCAAAATGTTTCCTTTTCTTTTCATTGCTTCTTTAACACACTACTTCTCCGCTGGCTTGGTATTTTGCTAGAATATATATATATATATAGAGATATGAGAACAACATATATATATATATATATATATATATAATATAGATAGATAGATAGATATGAGAACAACACTCATATCAATGACAAAACAATTACATTAACAATCAAGTTACGTTGTTTTTCAAATTTTTCCTTTTCTTTTTATACCTTCTTTAACACACTACTTCTCCGCTGCGAAGTGCGGGTATTCTGCTAGTATATGTATATTTATCTGTATATATGTATGTGTGTGTGTGTGTGTGTATGTATGTATATATGTATGTATATATATGTTGATATGTGTATATATATGTAGATGTGTATATGTATACTAATAAAAGGCAAAGCCCTCACTGACTCACTGACTGACTCACTGACTCATCACTAATTCTCCAACTTCCCGTATAGATAGAAGGCTGAAATTTGGCAGGCTCATTCCTTACAAAATTTGGGCAGGTTTCATTTCGAAATTCTACACATAATGATCATAACTAGAAGCTATTTTTCTCCATTTACTGTAATGGAGTTGAGCTCAAAAGCCATGGGGGCGGAGTTTCGTGTGACATCATCACGCCTCTCACGTAATCACGCATTACGTAGAAAACCAGGAAGAGCTACAAACAGCGCTGAAGAAAACATGCATTATATAATTAAGAAGGCAGCGAAACAATTAGAAGCGAGCGAGTGACATATAAAACCATATTCAGCGGCTCACATGAACTGACGCAGTGCGTAGACAAAAAGCAACAGTTCCAAAGAGTGCTAAACAAAAACCGAATTAACTGCTACGCTCAAATAGACAAACCGCACGCCCTGGCCCAATAGTAGAGGCTTCGCCTCTAGCGCCGAGGTTCGATTCCCGAGAGGGGTTGCACTAAGTATGTACGCGCGCTTCTCGATTCATTTTAGCCTCGCATCCCCTTGGTTTGAGACGTATGAAAAAATATGCGGTTAACGCAGAAAGACAGGTCACCAATTGAAGCTTTATGAATAATGGATACATAATTCGCGATCAATGATTGTTTTGGTAAAGCCATACTCAGTGTATTCATTAGATGAACGGTAAAAAAGTAAGAGCGAGGGGAGGGTAACTTATTGAGGCACACAGGAAAAACCACAATAGCACGCGGGCTTGATGTACTGTAGTGCGCGTCAACTAGATCTGAATTGCGCGATCACATTCCAAAAAATATTTCTTTTCAAGTTCTGGAGTTTGCCAAAAGGCACCTGAAGAATTCTTAGACCAAGAGTAACAAAAAATTAAATTCTTTGGTGTGAATACCAGGCGTCACGTGTGGAGAACGTTTGGTGGCAGCATCATGATGTGGGGATGTTTGTCAGTGGCAGGAACTGGGAGACTAGTCAGGATAAAGGGAAAGATGACTGCAGCAATGTACAGAGACATCCTGGATGAAAATCTGCTCCAGAGCGCTCTTGACCTCAGACTGGGGCGACGGTTCATCTTTCAGCAGGACAACGACCCTAAGCACACAGCCAAGATATCAAAGGAGTGGCTTCAGGACAACTCTGTGAATGTCCTTGAGTGGCCCAGCCAGAGCCCAGACTTGAATCCGATTGAACATCTCTGGAGATCTTAAAATGGCTGTGCACCGACACTTCCCATCCAACCTGATGGAGCTTGAGAGGTGCTGCAAAGAGGAATGGGCGAAACTGGCCAAGGATAGGTGTGCCAAGCTTGTGGCATCATATTCAAAAAGACTTGAGGCTGTAATTGCTGCCAAAGGTGCATTGACAAAGTATTGAGCAAAGGCTCTGAATACTTATGTACATGTGATTTCTCATTTTTTTTTTATTTTTAATAAATTTGTAAAAACCTTAAGTAAACTTTTTTCATATTGTCATTATGGAGTGTTGTGTGTAGAATTCTGAGGAAAAAAATGTATTTAATCCATTTTGGAATAAGGCTGCAACACAAGAAAATGTGGAAAAAGTGATGCGCTGTGAATACTTTCCGGATGCACTGTATATGATAGACTTAACGTTTAAAAAAAAATTTTTTTGAATGCAACGCGATCTACCTTCTCTACCTTTGCGATCTACCACTGGTCTACAGAGACAAAAAGAGAAAAGGCATTTGTCGACAGTGCCCTCTGGGTTTCAAATGGGAAGTTACAATTATCTGAGCCCTTAAACTGTACCACATGCGCACGTGTGTGATAGTATACAATAAATCTAAAATTTGTTTTCCTTCTTCAGGAGTGGATTCTTCTACAATAATGACGGACATCACTGACAATAATTTTTCTGAAGTCCTGTAAAATGCAAACTTTATAAAATGCCATCTGTTCTGAGGACAATGAAACAATGGCTAGTCATCAATTACATGGTTTATACTGAGCATGAGTTCTTACTCATTTTCATCATCTAGTGCACATAATGAACACAATGAAGTGACAGGCACTTGACAAAAAAAGAATATTTCAGAACAGCAAACATAGACATATATTGCAATAGATACCTCACTTGGCTGTCTGTGTTACCACACCAGATTGAATTTTGCAAATACACTATAATAGCACATCCATATATAGACTCAAATTACTGTTGCTGTTGGTGTGTTAGGCACTTGGTTAAGAATGTGACTAAAAACTGTTTAATTGCCTCCATGCCTCTAAGAGGCTTTGCTGCTTCTACTTCTGTTTCAGTGATATAAGGATACTCATTAACTGAACTATTTGAGTCCTTGGTATAGCAACATTCGCTTGACAAATGGTTCCCCTTACTTATGGTTCCCCTTCTTTTGCTTATTTAATATTTATGAACTTGTATGTTGTTGTTGTTTCCCAATCTTGCACTTGGGGACCATGTGTTCATCTTCTCTGTAAATAAGAATTTGAATGATAAATATTTGTAATCATGTAAGAAATGATCCCCTCTATCATGCTAACACACTCCAGATGCACAGTACAGTGATTTTAAAAAATAAATGTGCTAATTTTGCACTGCTGTAAATTTTACTTTAAGGTTTGAATTCTTAGCAAATGTCTAAAATTTTCTGATTTGTTATATTAAATAAGTACTAACTTGTGAGACTTTCCAGTGTTCAGCAAAATACGAAAAAATGCACAAGATTACTTTGACCAATTTTGAGCTTCTGTAATTTTACACAAGTGCAAAATTCTGTGTGAATGTGTAAACATGTCTGATTCTTCTTGAATTTTATTTAATAACCATTCATTAGATTACGCACTTGGCTCAGTGCTTTCTTGACATGTTTGCCACAGTAATTCAGTGCTTAAACCATCAGTTGGGCATATTGTTTTCCTCTTTGCCTGCTCACATTAAGTCTGACTGTAAAAATCAATGTTTGTTTTAATAGCAGACATATATCTGAAGCCATACTTTAACATGGTGTATAATAAAAATCTGTTTATGTGATATGCCATTCTGACATGATCTGTTTCATTTGTTAGGATCTGGAGAAAAACCTTGAGCTCAGTAGCAGCAGCTTTCAGAGACAGTTGGCAACAGAGAAAAAGAAGGCACATGAGGCACAGGAGGATGCCAAAAACCTGAAAGAGAAGCTGGATCAACTAAGTCAGAAACTCAAGGTTAAATATGCTTTCCAATAGCATTTCAAGCTAATTATAAATAGTATAATATTGTTGATCCGAAATGGCTTCATTTTTATTTCACAAGAAATCATATACCTGTATATATTTTTCACATTGTGAGTAAACATAAAGATTTGGCTAGTTGAATATTAATTGAAAATATCCCTTATTTATCTACAGTATACATACAAAATAACTGTACTTATGATCTAAAGGGGTGATAAATGTTTATCATTATCATGTTTATTAGTGCTTTTCAGAACATATATAATTCATTACTTTTCTCTGGTTTTATTTTTGGAGAGCATACACTACATAGGGCAATACAAATAGTAATGAAAACAAATAAAATACAAAAGATTTTAATGACCACATTAAGTGCTTTGCCAGTAGAAATGATCAAGGCTTACCTGTAGTGGAATATCTGAGATTTATTTTAAACTGGATTTAAAGAGTATATATTAACATCTGTACATGCCCTACTGTTTAAACTAACAGCATGTTTACAGTTTTTATACAATTCCAAATTTTGCCCTAATAAGTCTAATCAAACTTTTCCCTATAAATTCTGAAAATATTTTTTTGTAGAAATCTGCTTACTTTATACTGGAATTATTCAAAAAAATCAGGGAAGATACATACAATGTTTTTTTCTCCACAAGTATCCTAAAATTCAGTTTTTTTAATTATTTAGGAAAAGGAACGTGAGCTTGATACAAGGAATATTTATGCTAATCGTATGCTGAAGTTATCTCCCAAGAAAGATAATGAAACTACACCAAGAAAGAAAGGTAATGTTTACTTTTTTTTAATACAAGACTATATTACAAAGACAAAGACATTTCACTTTGCTACTCAAAGTGTTTGGATCTTGGGTTGCTTCATAGCTGAAATGTATGTATGTATGTGTGTGTGTGTGTGTGTGTGTGTGTGAGAGTAGCTTACATGATTCGCCTTTTTTAGGTTGCTTTGCATTAGGAACACCAGTTTTTTGCTACTGTTCGAAACATGGTGTTAGACTGAAGTGTAACTCTAAAACTGTCGAGTGGCCTTGTTTTATGAGTATCCCATTCGTAGATTGTCTTCCTTAGGGCTGCTTTCTGCTATGTTCTTTTAGTCTCTGGAATAAATTCAGTTGGACTTAACTATGTATGAAAAAAGGTGGATTAAATAAGTATGAATGTGAAATTATATTTTGCTTGCTGTGTAATTGTTAGTTTGTGGAATGTAATTGTGCAAGTCTAAAACCATATTAAGGATTAATACATGGTGAACCAAAAAGAAGTACCACATTTCAAACATTTATGCTACAAAAATGCGACAAGGTAAAATAAATTTCATTATGACACAAGAAAGGGTATACAGTATAGATTTTTTTCACTGTGTTTTAAAAATGATGTCTTCAAGGTGGTGACCATCATTAGCGATACACTCTTTGATACGATTTCTGAACGCTTGCATGACTTATTCAGCCATTTCATGGTGAGTAGCGTTCTTGAGGGCTTCAAGGTTCTGAGGTGGGTGAGTTATATCTTCAACTTGAGAAAACCCAACAAAAAAAAATTGCACGGAGTGAGATCAGGCAAACGTGAAGGCCACCCGACATCTCCACGCAGGGAGATCAGCTTCCCCGAAAACATCTCCCACAAACCTTACTTGGATCTCCGCACCATATGAGCTATTGCTTCATCCTGTTGAAACCAGGCACCCACCACATCCATTTCTTCCAGATGGGGCTGCAAAAAGTTCTCTTAACATTTCAATGTAACGTTCTGAAGTGACTGTGACCGTTGTGACCCCCTCCTCAAAAAGGGCCTACAATGCCAAATTCTGCAACGGCGTGCCAAAATTTAACACGCTCACTGTGCAGGGGACTCTAATGAAGTTCAAGAGGGTTGGTTTCAGCCCAATAATGAGTGTTTTCCTTATTTACGCAACCATTCAAATGGAAATGTGCCTCATCACTGCACATAACAATGGCATCTCGATGAATGGTTTTCAGAATGCTCACACACAACTTTGTACAGCTCCCCCAGTCTCTCTCACTGAGTTCCTGCACTACCATCATTTTGTATGGATGGAAATTAAGGTCCTCATGCAAAATCCTCCTCAAAGACGTGTTGGAAATGCCTAAAGCAGAAGCATGTTTGTGTGCTGAACGTCTAGGAGACTGTAAAGTTGATGCCCATACAGCTTGGATGTTTTCAGGCATTCATAGAGTCCGATGATGGCCTGGAGATTTTCTGTTCAATGTTGTACCCATCTGTCTAAATTTAGCCACCCACTAAAGAATTGTTTCCCGATTTGGGATGTCACTTTTAAGAGGAATGCTGAAGTGTGTTTGGAAGGAGTGTTTTTTTACTGATGATGGATTTGTTGTTTTTGAAGAACAATTCTTCAGCGAAAGCACGGTGCGCACCAGACCAAGGGAAGTTGCCGACTGAAAACTACAAGGGTTTGCCTATCAAAGGGACCCCCACCCCAACCCACCCAGCTGTCTGTACCTCGTACAATGACCTTGAGAACTTCATTTTGGCTCACCCTGTATTTCAGGGTTTATAGTAATCTTGACACTATTTTTGGATTGATAAAATGTTGAGACAAAACATAACAGCCAATTGAAATGAGAAGTTGTCTGGAAGAACAGCAAAAATAGAACTATGGCAGATTTTTTGGTTACATATTGTAGTTGCTGGGACAGTGTGAATTTGAACATCTTTACTCCAGTTCCTTGGCACTTTGTTACAGCTTTGTCTTTAGTACCAAGAAAAAAAGTGGTTTATTCCATTTTAAAAAGCTAATAGTATTTATTACATGAGTTATATTTCTAAACAATGCACAGTACAGGACTATTTATGACTGGGTAAGGTTAGTTGAATCAGTTTGTTTACTTTGCCAGCTCTGTTACATGCTATAACTAATATGATCTGCAACTGTACCTGTATGTGACTGGGATTGTAGGCATTGTAATGCATGTATACAAATCGAAACTTGCACATTCCTTTAATGAAAAGCCAACAGTTCTTTTTTTTTAACTTGAAATGTCCTATAAAAGCAAAACAACAAGTCATAAATAGTAATTTAAAAGCTTGCCTTTCAGGTATGTAGTTTACTAAAAGAAATCGCTATAAAGAGATTAGTTAGTTTTTAAACATTCTGTTCACATTACTAAACGCCACAATGTTTGTTGTATTGGTTTGTCACATTTTATTCTCCATTCTTTGCATGGTCATTCACTTCCATTACAATAGAATGCCTGTTGAATTAGCTTTTTTTAAGCCTGTGGAAGAAAAAAGCATCGAACACTAAATAAAAAAGTGTCTTAATTGTAATAGTGAATAAAAATGTATTTAATTAAAGATACTCTTCAAACATTTGATAATGTCTTACTATGACTTAAAAATGTTTCTTACCTTGTTCTTGAGTTGATTATTATTATTATTATTATTATTATTATTATTATTATTATGTTACCTTCTTAAAGTGAACGTCAACACAAGGAACTTTAAAAGTAAAGAGATATAGTGTGATTGTTTAAATTCATCCAATTAACTGTTTACAACAATAATTTACAGTGGGTACGGAAAGTATTCAGACCCCCTTCAATTTTTCACTCTGTTATATTGCAGCCATTTGCTAAAATCATTTACATTAATTTTTTTCCTCATTAATGTACACACAGCACCCCATATTGACAGACAAAAAAAGAATTTTTGAAATTGTTGCAGATTTATTAAAAAAGAAAAACTGAAATATCACATGGTCCTATGTATTCAGACCCTTTGCTGTGACACTCATATATTTAACTCAGATGCTTTCCATTTCTTCTGATCATCCTTGAGATCACCTTCATTTGAGTCCAGCTGTGTTTGATTATACTGATTGGACTTGATTAGGAAAGCCACACACATGTCTATATAAGACCTTACAGCTCACAATGCATGTCAGAGCAAATGAGAATCATGAGATCAAAGGAACTGCCTGAAGAGCTCAGAGACAGAATTGTGGCAAGGCACAGATCTGGCCAAGGTTACAAAAAAAATTCTGCTGCACTTAAGGTTCCCAAGAGCACAGTGGCCTCCATAATCCTTAAATGGAAGACGTTTGGGACGACCAGAACCCTTCCTAGAGCTGGCCGTCTGGCCAAGCTGAGCTACCAGGGGAGAAGAGCCTTGGTGAGAGAGGTAAAGAAGAACCCAAAGATCACTTTGGCTGAGCTCCAGAGATGCAGTCAGGAGATGGGAGAAACTCCACCAGTCAGGGCTTTATGGCAGTGGCCTGTCGGTAGCCTCTCCTCAGTGCAAGACACTTGACAGCCTGCATGGAGTTTGCTAAAAGACACCTGAAGGACTCTGAGATGGTGAGAAATAAGATTCTCTGGTCTGATGAGACCAAGATAGAACTTGTTGGCCTTAATTCTAAGCTGTATGTGTGGAGACAACCAGGCACTGCTCATCACTTGTCCAATACAGTCCCCACAGTGAAGCAGCATCATGCTGTGGGGGTGTTTTTCAGCTGCAGGGATAGGACGACTGGTTGCAATCGAGGGAAAGATGAATGCGGCCAAGTACAGGGATATCCTGGACAAAAACCTTCTCCAGAGTGCTAAAGACCTCAGACTGGGCCGAAGGTTTACCTTCCAACAAGACAATGACCCTAAGCACACAGCTAAAATAACGAAGGAGTGGCATCACAACAACTCTGTGACTGTTCTTGAATGGCCCAGCCAGAGCCCTGACTTAAACCCAATTGAGCATCTCTCAAAAATGGTTGTCCACCAACGCTTACCATCCAACCTGATACAACTGGAGAGGATCTGCAAGGAGGAATGGCCGAGGATCCCCAAATCCAGGTGTGGAAAACTTGTTGCATCTTTCCCAAGAAGACTCATGGCTGTATTAGCTCAAAAGGGTGCTTCTACTAAATACTGAGCAAAGGGTCTGAATACTTAGGACCATGTGATATTTCAGTTTTTCTTTTTTAATAAATCTGCAACAATTTCAAAAATTCTTTTTTTTTTTTTTTGTCTGTCAATATGGGGTGCTGTGTGTACATTAATGAGGAAAACAATTAAATGATTTTAGCAAATGGCTGCAATATAACAAAGAGTGAAAAATTGAAGGGGGTCTGAATTCTTTCCGTACCCACTGTAGCAAATGAATGGATAGTTTTTGCAAATATTTATCAAAAAGTCATCCCAGTATACTGTAAGAATAGGTTAGATTTGGAGATACTTGTCTTCAGATAATGTTAAATGGGGAATACTTTTACTCACCAATGACATTTGTCTGTGTATAGCTTTTGTATATAAGATGAGCTGCGTGGAATACTTGTGCATATGCATACGTATGTCATGTGCATCAAATCTGCTTAACTTGTATAAGTTGGTCCGTCAACCCCTGAATGTACTTGCTACTTTTCAGGGTTGTTGGGAACCAGAAACTCTCTAATAATCATCACAGATCAGTTTATCCTTTTCCTTTATGTCTTTGACATTTAAGAGGAAAACTCTTGAGTACCCTGAAAAACACCTGTATAGACAAAAAGAAACAATGTAGCTTGCATTTAGATAGTTACTGGGCCTCCTGGAGCTATGATGCAGCAGTGAAAGTGAGGTTACCCTAGTGTTATCTATACAAAGTGTATCTCCAAAGGTGTCTTTTTCACTTTACCATTTTAATACCTTTCTAGAAATTTGTATATTTATTAACTGTTAATATTAAGTAATGTTTACAACTGCTAGCAGAGTTTAAACAAATGTAATTACAAATAAAATAAAGTAATGGAAAAAACAGTTTAAATTATCTAGGTATCTGCCTTTCCACAAAAACATAAATGAAAACCAACACCTTATCCAATAATATATGCAGAGGTAGCCACTATTAAGCCAGGATAATCAAAAAAGAACATAGTAAATAGTAATTATTCATGCCTCATTTACACTGTGCATTGATGCTCTTGCTAAATCAGTTCTGCATTTTTGCACTCCTATTTTACTCTGCCTGTCCCGAAGGAGAACAGTCCAGTACTTGAATATTTGCTTAAGACAACTGGCAACAACTATTTCTAGATGTTGGGAGGTTGCAATATCCTATTTGTGGCAAAAGCAGTATAGACAATAATATATAACCTTAATAAACCTACAAACGTTTTATCATATTAAACATCACAGTATCATATTTGTTCGGACACACATCTCTCATGCAAGTAAGACACTGAATGAATTTGGTCTGGTTTTTCTTTAGTGCAAGAAGTTCTTTTAATCAATTTATTTTGTTATTTTATGGTGTAAGAAAATTGTACCTGACAAAAAACTATTGTGAATTGTGTGACATCAGTAAACTCACATACTTCTGTGAGTCTACACATTTTGTGAAAATTCTGTAAATGTAATCAGGCTGCACACTGCTTCCTTGCTTCCCACAGCTGCCACATTATCACTTCTACTATAATAAATAAACACATGATTAGTAATTATATCCTCAAGTGTACACTAGTTCTAAATATATATTTCAGCTGATGGCAGTTTCTGAAGATGCCATTGATAAAAAAAAGTTATATTTACACTTTGTTAAAAGTACTGCATTATACTGTATTTATTGCAGCAAAACCTGTGAATATCAAATCAACTATGTTAAAGCAGGTTGTGTTTATATGGATAAAAGAAAATTGTTCTAATTATAGTCATGCTGATTATTTAGAAAGTAGAAGTAAAGTAGCCTTACTGATATCTAGAATCTATCCAACAAAAACATCATATAAGACAAAAAAATAATAGTACTTACATTATAAAAAACTAAATTACAAAGTAACATGAATTATGAAAAGAAGATACATCTGTATAATAGTAAAGTTCAAGTACAAAAATAATAACTGAAGATGATAAATATATACATTTACATTGTAATAAACACTATAGAATCATAATAGCAAGTATGACAAGGAAGACAGGTCACATAAATAAAACACAGTGAATATAAATGTGTGTGTTTTACATGCACAAAGACAAACAGTATCTAATGTATAATTCTCATAAATTAATATGAAGGCTAAGTATTAGTCTGCAGGTTTAAGTAGATTATCACACTGTCATTACTAGGGGAGTGTACAGTGTCACCCAATACTTTTCACTCATCACAAATCACATAAATAAGTAACAGAACTAATTATAAATAAGGTTTCTTCTACAATAAAACAATTCACAGAAAAGATATATACAGATGTAAAAGACACTGTATAATGTATCTGTTATGACCTGACCCTATTGGGAGGGCAACAGCCATCAAACTCCCATTCTAAACAAAAGAAGAGCCACTTAGGTAGAATTCAAATAAAATGTATTAAAAAAAGAACAAACTTTAACAGTAATCTTACAATCAAAAAGATAACCAAAGAGCTTCAAAACTTCAAAATATTACAAACAGTCAAAACATTCCAAAATGCCAAAAAATTCAGAAAAGACTGATTAAAATTTTAACAAATTAATTTAACAAAATTTTAATTTTAACAAATATTAAATTATTTTTAATTTTAACAAAAACAAAAGACTCACTGTGACAGTAACTACCAAGTCAGAAGATTTTTCTTTCCTTTTTATCTTTGTAATTTTCTTTCTTTTTAGTCATTCTGGTATGTGTATTTAGACTATAGTGTGTGTGTGTGTGTGTGTGTGTGTCTGTCTATATATATATATATATATATATATATATATATATATATATATATATATATATATATATATATATATATATATATATATAATCTATCTGAGTCAACATCACTAATAAATATATAACTGAAAAGTATAGAGGATTTTTATCATAAGGATGCATTTTTAAGAATAGAAACACAAGCAGAAAGACGTTGCACTCACCTAAGACAACTATTCTTAAGTAATTCTGCCAGGTGTCTATAGTTTTAATCAACATATTGTGTAAGAGTTAAGCCCTAAAAACATCATTCATAAATTAAATGAAGGTAAGAGATTAGGGATAAATAAAAAGCATTAAACACAAAATATAAACCAATCACAAGCAAGGGAGTATGGATAAATAACAAACAACAAAAAATGAGAATAAGGACAATCAGACTGTTTTTTAAGCATTTGTGTGTGTTAGTAGTATGAATTATTGTGACATTGAGAAACTAATGCCTTTAAACAGTATGTAAATGTTATTTATTTCAAGAAAACATTCAATAGTGACCAATGTGAAAACCTGTTGTGTACCGTATATTATTTAAGTGATTGGTATATTCTAGCATCAGTATGAGTAGAGTATCATTCTTAATAAATCTCCATCACATTTGTTCAGTGGAGTTAATCAATAATGGCAAGTGTGACAAGGAAGACACGTCTCATAACACAAATAGGACACAGTGGACATAAATGTGTGTGCTTTCTTCAGTTCTTTTCTTAGTTATGATCTGCTAGGTTATGAGAAAGACAGTGTAAAAGTTCATGGACTCAGAAGTATTAGATTTTTGGAGTCATCACATCTGCATATGTTACATATTTGTGATCTCTAAATTCTCACCCGTTTAGGAACTTGGGTCAGACTATTGAACTCAGTGTACTAGCCGATCTACCCCAGTCGACCGGCCCAGGCCCATAAAGAACAGGTTAACTATTGAACTTTGTAACATCCGTTCTCTGTCCAATAAGGGTCCTTTAATCAATGGTCATGTGGAAGATCATACATTTAATTTCTTTCTGCTTACATTAAGGTGGAATTGTAGCGAACAAAAGCAGAACACTAAAGGATATTAGCTCAAGGATTAGTAAAGCAACAGCTGTTTTCAAAAATCTCAGTAAAATCTCTAAATCAGGAGCTTGTGCTTTAAAAATAAAGTTCAAGCTCTGTAAAATGAAATCTGTAATCTATACTTTTGCTTAGGTTCTAATGCTTGAGTATGAATATGGTGATACAAATCCATTTATCAGATTTGTAAAATCCGAGAAGAATAAGCTTATGATACATATTGTGAATGAAAAACAACAATATCCCTAAAGAAACAACAAGAAGAAGAACACCAGAAGATGATAATCGAGCAAGAAAAAGACACACTATGAATTGGAGATCATTTATTGCTATGGGAGTGTAGGAAAAGTAGCATAGGTCACAGACTCATGGCAAAGTTTTGTTGTGGTCTCTTGATACAGTGGGAAGAACGATAACTAAAAAGAAGACGTCTTTGTGTGGCACAGACTGCATTTTCTGGTAGATTATATTAGTAATACTGTTCCATTATATGCTTTTATGAATTGGCTAGTGTGCAGATGTTCTAATGTTTTTTTGTCTGTTTCTAAAGTACTCCAGCTATTGACAGAACCAGCAACTAAAAATACAATCATCACACTCAAGACTCCTACAGTTGATGTAGATTCTTCACTGAATGGAGATAGAGAATATCACAGCAGAAATGCTAAGAAATTTAATACAATACCCCTTCTGTGCTGACTTGCTAGGTTTAGAAAATTGCATCTTCTTCTAAACCCTGATAATCAAACAGTATTAAGAGAAATAAAAGCCTTGGCCAAGGTCATGTCTTACCAATTTTCATTATGTACCCTAAAGGTAGAGTCAGACTACATCTACACAGTGTAATGTGAATAGTACAGATATCTAATTAGATGTCTTCGTCAATTCCAATTCAAACATTGAAATTTAATCTCAGTCTACATTTTCTTGTCTCCTGCGTCACATGGTTCCGACCTTGATTTCAGAAGTTTTGTGTTGAAAAGTTTGCCTACCCATATTTGTGTCTAATAAATATTAAGAAATCAAGAATGTACCTGGAAAGAAACTTTTGTTCAGTGGTCTTTCTCTCTGTTGATGCAATATAAGAGCTGAGCATGCATTCTTAAAGTAATTTTGTGCAATTCGTAGAGAATTAAGGAACTCTGAATACTGCAATCCATTGGCTATTTTTCTGACATTGTCTTTAAATGTTTGTTCATAGAAATTTTTACAAGGTTTCAAAGATATTTTTCTGTGCCATTTAAACTTAGGTTTAAGTTGCTTATCTAATATCATGGGTTTTAAATGTAGACAGGTATATGTTTTAAAATAGTGTCGATACAGCTTGCTTTTTATTTTAATAAATCACCACTTTTCTGTCGATACAGCTTGCTTTTTATTTTAATAAATCACCACTTTCTGTTAATTTCAAGCATTATGCTGAGTGCTGTTGCAACTGCTTAAGAAGGAAAGTTTTTCTGTGCAGATAAGGGTCAAATAAAAGACAATTAATTTTACCATTTACAATTAAATGTCAAGAGACCTGCTTGCTTGAATATACAAATATTCAATTTAAATACAGTCTCAGCTTATGCATAAAACAAAATAAAAAGTAATTCTTTTATTATGTTAAAAAAAGCCTTGTTCACATTTGTTCAGTCTTGAAACCCCTGCTGACTTGCATTTCTCTCCTTATCAGCCTTCCAATTAGTGAATAGCTATAACCTGCTGCTACTGCAGTGCGAGCTTCTTTTGTTTGCAGTAGAGGTCAAAAGATACCTGCAAAATTGCCTGCCTATATTAAGAAGTTACTAAAACTGTTTAAACAATCCAAAATACCTATTTCAAATAAAATTAAAATATCAGCAATTTGGATATTTAGTTGGATGGATAGTTTTTGGAGTGTTAAATGTTAGCTTTTTATCAGAGAGAACTTCCATATGATCACACAAGGTGTGTTTTTTGCTATGTTACAGGAAAAATAAATAAAAAGCCAAAAAAAATATAATGGAGCTCATATATAGCCTATAAAAGGAACAAAATTAGTGTTTTCACTATGTATTCTTGGATTTCTATAATGGTTTGCTATGGAAAGTTTATCGATTGAAGATGCTTTAGAAGTGTCATTAATCTGTTGCACCTATTTTTCTTTTCTTTTTTTTTATTTTTAAACTTCTGTATACAGTTTATTATTGTAAGATAACTTTGCTGATACTTTTTCCCAAGGCAGCTTAATTCAAGAGATACAATTGGTTGCATTTCTTTTGTATTTCCAATTGGAGTAGGTGACTTGGAACTTGCTCACGGTTACATAGTGTCAGTAGTGAACCCATGCCCTCAGGCTGTGAAGTCCAAAATCTTAACCACTGTTACACACTACCTTCTATTTAAAAGTGTGCGTAAGGGTTTTGAACTTTTTTCTAAGAATGAAAGAAATGTATCAAAGTGGCAGAATTTTTTTTGTCTTGTTTTGTTTTGAAACTGTTAAGTAGTGTTGATCAGCATATTTTGCCAAAGTGTTATTCACAGCGAATTTGCTACATTCGCGTTCACTGTTGTTTTGTTGAATTATTTACTGATAATTCAGCCAATTTAGGGGAATTTTTTTTTCTTTTTTAATACTAGAGCTCCATATTGCTTTGTGAGTCCAGTGCGACATCCTCCGGAGCTGTAACAGCCAACATTGATGGGACCGCTCCCCAGGTATATAATGCTGATCATTTGCATTACAGACGCTGTGGGATGAGTTATATGTGCTTTTAGCCAAATGGAGAGGCGAGTGCCCTATGCATGCATTATAATTAGCCACAACGCGAGGTGAGGGTGAGAACAAACTTTGAAGGAGCCTGACTCTCACCATATACAGAGGAGACCCTATGAAATAATAATAATAACAAAATATTTATTACTATTTACAAGACGTTTCTATCTTGTTGATTGAATAAATAGTCCAAAGTATCAACACACAGTTTAAAGAGCCTTTGATACAATTTAAAAAAAATAAAAACGAGCCAGCAGTTTCAATCATGACACGGCACTTTGAATTTTCTGCCTTTAAAAAACCTACGTGTTTTTTCTGACTTTTGACTATAATTTCGGCATTTCCACGTTGTTTTGATGAAATATATGATTATGTGTTTCTGACTGCGTTCTTTCTTCTTTGATTTTATCCAGTCTAATCTAGTTCAATTAGTCTGTCCCTATTCAATTCAATGCAGATATCACAAACATTTCCATAATTTTGGGGAATTCTCTGGCAAATGTTCGCTTATCACTACTGTTAAGTACTGAACTTTTCTTTGATAAAACTAAAGGTGATATTCCCTTATCCCTCCCCCACCCAATCCCCATATTGTATTGGGGAGATTTAATAAGGTATTTGTGCATGTGTTTGAGTGTCTTAATCATTTATCTTTTGTAGTTTGATATGTAATAAACGTTAGTTTTCATTTTTAATTTACAAAAAATATACAGTTCAGAGCTTTAATTTCATGTGTGTAAGAGAGTGAAGTTAATTATTCATAACTGGAGACCCTGTCCCATTTGCAGCTGTACAACCCAAATATGTGTTGTTTGTGCTTTCATCAAATTTTAATGTATCATATAAATGAACATTAGTTTGATTTGCCAAGCACAACAAAAGCTATAAATGTAATATTTATTTGATTTCAGTAATTAAATATTCTATTTTACCAGCCCTGCTAACTGTGAATCTGAGATTATGTGCTTCTGTTAATGCATTGCATGTTTTATTTCTTGATATTTACCTTATACATGTCTGACTTTTTCAAGTACATAAAATAAAAACTAAATTTTTTATGAGTACAAATTATTAAATGTGTCATAAAATATGTTTTGACTCTTGCATTCTTTTAAGAAAAGTAATATGAAATGTGCAGCATTCATTAGTTTTTCTGACAGTTTCCAGAATCTTTTTTTCATTGCATAATCTTTTTCTTGTTTACAGACGTAATATATTTTTTTTTAATGTTCTTTCAGTTTCTGTTAAGATTTTTAATTTTTCTGAACTTTTCCATTATAGCTATAGCCAACATTATTAAGGCAGGGATGAGAACCAGTTCATTTCTGGGCATGCTCAAATACACACCTGGATCCACACACATGGGGTTAATATAGATATACATATTAACCATTTGTTAAAATGTTTATGATAAACTATGCAGAGAGAATCCTGCACAGAATATGAGAGAAAGAACAAGCCTGTGCAAACACCACACAGCCAGTAACCAAGCTAGTAAGTGAACCGGCAGGACTAACCAGTACCCTGCTTCACCTTGACAAGTCTTTTTTTTACATATGTAATTGTGATTTAGTTACTTAGACTTAATTGAAACAAGACAGGGAAGGCTGAATGGAAAACTAATCCAAGTCTTTAACATTCCTAAAGGTGTTGATGACATTCATTAAGTAGAGTTCTTTTTGATTAAATTGGAAATCACTTACTTGATGGCAACATTGAGAAAGGAGTTGCATTTAAGACTGAAGTCCGGAAACATTTCTTTAAAGGAAGTATATTTTAGGAGTCCTGAACCATCTACAAAGTCATGTAATTTAAGCAGAAATGTTAAAGAAAATTAAAGTATACCTGATAAGATATTGAGATTACCTGGCTATTAGCTAACCATAAAAAACTTGATGATTTGAGTGGTGGTTTCTTATATTCATATGCTGTGTTCTCATGAAGTAGTCATTTATTTTGTCTGCTCCCTTTAGGTATTCATTCACTACTGATAAATTCTCTAGAAATTTCCAGTCTGTTTCAAAATAATACAAAAGGTTTTTTTGGCTTGTGCTGCATGAGAGAGGATCAACCATTTATGGTGCAGTACATTAGAGACTTGCTTCTCTGCTTAAATTCATTGGCTTGGAAAGGGTCCTGGCTTAAATCGTCTCACAGATTTGAGGAAAGTGAGTGCAGATGGTGTTGTCTAATCTCCGAGTGAGCAGTGTGAGGTGGAGCTGGAGGCATGAATGTGTCAGCAGTAGACTTTTCAGAGCTAAGATCATTGGAGATTCATGGAAGGAATCAGGGAAGATTGGAGTAGTGGCAGCAGTACTGAAGAACAATGTAGGAAGGAGATGGTCCCCAGCACAGCTTGCATGACAGAGTGAGGCAGAGATTGTGTTTCTCAATGACAATAAAATAACATAGTAATCTCACAAAATGAAATACAATCCACATACAATATAATCCACATACAATATAACCATTTAAGGACAGTAGTAAGATATAAACAATGAAACGCGAATGAGTATTCATAAATTTCTTTTATTGTTTAGTGGGCAAAGTGCTAAATGTATTATACTGTACATAAGTAATTAAGGTGATATATGATAATGATGATGACTACTCAACAGCAAGATGTACAGGTTTTTGCACACTGTAGATTGCAACCAACAAAAACTACTCAATAGGTCAATAAAAATGGGCTCTAAGCTTAAAGCCCCAGGATTGATGTGGAAAGTTCAGGCTGCACATGCACACATGAGCAAGGGTATATCATTAAACATTGCAGTTCGAAGGGCATGCCCAAGAAACCCAGAATTTGCCCGAAAATGGCAGGCACAAAGAAAATTTTACAAAAAGTCCACAAAAGTATTTTTTATATAAGAAATTGCTTTGAGAATATCATGGAAAATTAGAAAAGTTGTATTATGACTACTGAGTTGAATATGCAATAAACATGCCAACAATGTTAAATTATTGAGACAAATGTAATACTTATGTAATTATTGCTGGGAATGGGGGAGTGGGTTTGGGGGCTTTGTAGCTTGATCGTTGTAGTCATTTTGGAACACTGTATAATCTCACCTTGAAGCATGGCCTAATCATCATTTTTACATTAATTTCATATACATTTCTGAATCACTTGTGCATGAGCTTTAGCACATTGTTTTTATCTTCATTTTTTTAGGATATTTTTGTTTTGTGCTACTGTTTCTTTGTTGTTCATGTCTGTTGCTTTTTCAGCTTTTGTTTGAGATTGGTGCGGTTTAACACAGATTGTGAAGTTAATTAAGTAGGACAGGTGATGTCAGGAAATCATATTAATATTTTTTCAGGCTAGCAACAGCGCTTTTTAAGGGTTGTTGCTGCCAAAATTCAGGTGATTGTGAAGCTCATTTATGTGTATTTTTATTCTTATGTGCCAGTTAGTCATTACACACTGTCTAGTCTAGATGGAAACAACAAATACTTCGCTATTTGCATATTAATGTAAGAAGATGGCAAGCCTATGAAGGGATGGTATGGGGTAAGTTCATAATTTATGAAAACTTCAAAATACCAAAACATTGATAGTGAGTTTTTACAGTTTCCAGCCACATACTTATATTGATATTGACATGATATTGGTTGCTTGAGTTATGCTGAATTTGGACTATTGAAGGAAAGCAGGCAGAACTACACATAAGTCTGAAACTCACAAAGAAATTGTAACACTTGAGTGGTTTGTTCTTCACCATCCACTCAGTAGCCCAGATCTTGTTCCATCATATCTCCATCTGTTTGGAACCCTTTAAAAACCCCAATTAATGGTTAAATGTTTGATAAGGTTGTTATAGAAGTGAGAATGTTTTTGTGAGTTTAGGATTCAGACTAGTTCAAGGAGGGGAATATATGCCCTTGTTTCTTTCTGTTGAAGCTGATATAGTGATTAAGTAGAAAAATAAGATGTGCAGCAAATACAGTACATATAGTTTGTTCACACAATTGCATAATAAATTACTAGAGTTTTAAAAAAATTGTGCTGCAACACTTTCTGGGCAATCCTTGTAGGTGAAGTGGTCTCCCAGACTAATATCTGCAGTAATGATGTAGTCAAGCATATGCATAATATTCTTCCACACATTTGATTTATTTGCATATCAAATTTTGCCTATTATTTCTACCAGCACACATGCTGAAAATGTAGAAGCTGTCATCTATTTATCGATTTTCTGCACAGTGTTCCTGGAGGTGGAACCTATACTTGCAGCAACTCCAATAAGATGCGACTCCATCCTCAACAGGACAGCTGTCTATTGTGAGGCACTTATTTATGCCTACTTAACGTACATATATGTAGAGATGCCAAACAACTAAATGCCATACACCTTTAGAGGAGGATAAATCTGTTTTGTCAACTCTGGTTCTATTACTGTATTTCTGCTTTGCAACAAATCATTTATTTTAATGAATGTTTTCAGGTTTTATATCTCTCTATTATAAAAAACAAATCCTGGAAAAGCAAGGCGATGATACATGATCTTCTCGGAAGTTCTCGGAAGACATTTAAAAGACAAAAGAGACTTGCCATGGAGTGTCTTGCGGGGAACGTAAACATGAGACTTGGTGCCAAGAGATTGTCCCAGGGTCGTCTCGCGGGGACACAGAACATAAGATTCTTGCAAGACACGCCCTACTTACAAAAGATATCATATAAAAGCACACCCATCAAAAACACTCAGACATGTAAAAGCACATAGGAAACACACATCCTGTGCTCTCAGCACATATAAAGCATATAAGGACAATAGAGAGAATAGAGACCCAAAGGCGTTGGAGAGAAAAAAAGCAGATAAGAGATTATGAAAGCAGTGGAATTTGAAAGGCTCAAACAAACGATGGTGCAATACACATGCAGAGAAAGGTACAGAATATGAAAGCAGTAAAATTCAAAAGTATTGTAGCGTCCCAGCCAGGTTGAGACCTTTTTGGTTTTAAGTGACTGTTCAGTCTGATTAAGGGAGGGCGTACAGCACGGAAGACTGATAGCGGAGTATTGATTGATGCGGTGGGGGGGCAAGACCCGGGGGAGGAGGGGTTGGAGAGGGTGCCAGAAAGTTGTGTTTGGGTTTAGGAAGCTGGCAGTTGTTCAAGTAAAACTTTTGTGACACTTTATCATGTCAGTCGCTATAGTATCAAAGAAAAGATTGCATTATCGCAAACAAAAGGTGATTATTCATCAGTACCAGGTGTAATTGGAAAAAATAGCAGGACAAATCGAGGTCAGAAATAAAAGGCAAGAGTAGACAACAAAGTCTTTTCGCATTCGCATCATTCAATGGACAAAATGTGAATTTACACAATAATGGATCATACACTATGAAAATCTGTGGTCCCGGAACAGTTAAAGCAACGACAGGTTGAATTTCAAAGAATACACAGTTCGGTCAGGTGTATATTGATGATCATGGAGAAGCGATGCAAATTTTTACAGGCAAAAGAAAAGGTAATGTATATATTCCAGGAATAACATTACACACCAAAGGAGATCGTGATATGCCATTTGTATTAAAATGTTTACAGTTTACAGTGAGAATAGCTTTTGTTATGACAATCAATAAATCAAATGGGACAAACATTAGAAAAAGTCAGATTATTTATTAGAGAAACTGAAACAATAGTCACTCACAGGCAGTTATACATTGCGTTGTCACAATGTGTCTCCAAAAAATATTGTTTTTAATGAAGCTTTAAAGTAAAACTGCAAATAATGAAATTGAAACAATTCCAAAGAAAAAAAACACTTTAAAAATTGTATATCCAATTAACCAAACACAGGGGTTGGCGAGCGAAGAGAGCAGCGGGCAATGGCCCCTAGTGAAATATAATTTGAAAACACAACAAATTGAAACTTTTGATTATGTAATATAATATTACAATATAATTGTTAATAAGATTTATTTGACTAATTACAAAATCATAACACTACTGCAACAAAAAAAATGCATGTCTAAAAAATATGTGTTTGTGTTATTACAGTTATAGAGCAGCTCTTGGAATTATATATGAATTAAACAGCATTTATAAATTTCTATATCAAGGGAATATAAAAAGTTTTTTGGTCATGTTATTGATTGTGTATTTCATGCAAAGTCACCTTATAAGAATTTTGCATTTGTTTATGTTTATACAGTATATGTACCATTTCTGACAGGTGATATTTTATGAACGTTGTATGTTCACTTCTGTACCTTTCAGAGTTGCATTTATTTGTGAAATTTTATGTTGTAGGCACAATTAGTTTAACTCCGACGGCCTTTACTGAACTTCTAATTAATTGTGCTAAGACAGCTGCATTTTCTACCTCTTCATCTAGGTTTTTAGTCAGTGGTGATAAAGCAAAAAAAAAAAAACACTTCAGCTATAGCAGCATTTCTGATTACATTGCACTAAATATTATTGTTTGGGTTAGTACTTTGCCCAATTCTGAATTTAATGCCATAATTGTAAAAAAGTGGATGAATGCAGGAATGTATTTAATAGTGGTTTATCAGACCCAAGTGTTTTGTTTTGCTTTTATTAATATTCAGTATTTGTTTGTCACCCTCTTATTATAACCCTAATCCTAGTCCTAATTTTAACTCTAAGCCTCTTATCCTCTGACATACATTTGTAGCATGTGATGTTGGGATATACACTACCAGACAAAAGTTTTAGAACACCTCAGTTTTTTCCTTTTTTCTTTACATTTCGTTGTGTGAAATGCAATGAATGACCTAAAATGGTGAAAAGGTAAGCAGTAAACTGCCAGAGTTTTAAATTCAAAGCTTAGGTTAGCAAAAACGAAAAATAAAAAAAAAAACGAAATTTCAGAATATTACAAATGAACCTTTTTCAGTGTGCAACTAAAATGTTACAACCTAGATGTTGTTCAGCAGTTAAAGTAAATTAAGCCTTGTAAGTTGAAGAAAACAATTTGCACAGGTATCCCTACTTAGTAACCCTCTGCCTCTATTAAAGAAGAACTGAACCAGACTATATTACTACATCCTCTTAAGTACTACTAGGACAATATTACACTGTAGAACTTGTAAATTCTAATGGCAAAAAAATGGCAATTAACAAATGAAATGAGCATTATTACCCTTAGAAGTGTAGGCCTTTCATTTTTAAAGAAATGACAAAAAATCAAAGTGTTAGTGATCACATTGTCCTACACAATCCAAAGGCAAATGAAAACTGGAAGAAACTGATAGGAAGAGATCTGGCAGACCTAAAGTCATAACCCAATCAGAAGACAATATCTAGCATGATAGGCACCTCACAGCACAACAGTTTCAAACACAACTTAACAGGGGTCAGTTTCTACTGTAAAGAGGAGACTTTATGCTGTAGGTTTGACAGGACGAGTGGCAGTATTCCTTAAAGGATAAAATAGGGCCTTGAAATACCAGCTATGGACTACTGCAGACTGGAAGAAATTCTTATAGACCGATGAATCTTCGGTTCATCACACAGAGTGTTTGTACACTGTCAAGTTGGTGAAAGGATGGTTCCACAGTGTTTGATACTAACTGCCAGAACTGGAGAAAGAAGTGTGATGCAAGACTCGGTGACTTGCACAGAGTGATAGCATTCTGAATCAAAAGGACCACAGTTTGCCTGTTACATCAGCAAATATAGTAGTGGCTTCTTTGATGAATCAAACACTTGAATAAAGTTTTGTACACATAATGATTCCTTGACTTATTTTTTATTTGCCATTGTTTTATTTCTTCTATGCCTTGATTTCATGAAACTTTAAGATATTAAATTGAATGCATTTCCATAAAAAATGAAAAAACTGAGGTGTTCTAAATCTTTTGACTGGTGTGTACACATATACACTCCTACATGCACTACCCATTGGTTTTGTATTATGGTTGAAAAGCCTACTTTTAGGTTAATTTCCTTTGTTGCATTTGTGTACTGTAATTTTTTATAAGCTCCACAACAGAATGTTTGCCTCCTCATAGGAAGATTTAATCTTGTACATTGTTGCCAGGATGACCTTCTTATGATGTCTGAGTAGATTAGAAAGATTATTTATTGTTGACATAATGTTATGTATAACAATTTCATTAAATTATAAGTAAATGTACAGTATACATTGCCTTGTGAAAACCTTCACATCCTTGTACATTATTTGGCATTCTATTTCACATAAACTTAGTCCATAAGGCATTCAAGTACTTTGGTTTACTGGTGTGCACAACCTACAATACACTATGAAAAAGAAAAATATTGAAATCTTCAGAAAGTAATTAAAAACAAAAATGCTGATTGCATACATTTTCATGTGTTTTGTCACAACAGCTCTAAATTAGGTCATCTTACTAAGGCACACAATATGTTAAATATCCCCAGTCTTTGTTATATCATAGTGCTTCAATACTTCAGCATGAAGACTCTATAAACTATTTAATTTTATATAAGCAAACCTGATATATATCAATGATATATCAAATCTCCTGTACTAAAATCATCCATACCACCTCTAGGCTCCAGGTGTTGCAGGATCATTTTTACAATTGTTAAAAGAAAACATGGTATGGCTCCACCAAGACAGTACCTCTGTTGCCTCCTTTCTCAACAGTCATTAGCCATGGGTTACATAAACTGGTAATGTAGTCACTGAGAGGACCAAGCATACTGTAAGGATTGTACTCATGAGGTTGAGGTTTAGAGAAATGTTTAATTTTAAATAGACTCATGTAGTTGTCTAATACAGTCAAATAAGGATACCTTTCTATCACCAACAAACTTATAACACGGTATAGTGGTGCTAGCAGAAAAAACTCTGGGGATTATTATACATCAAATAAAAGAATGGTGGTGCCATTGTGAGGCACTACCTGTTGCTATAGTCATGAGAATGGGGAGAGGATTCACCTTTCAACAGCAATTAAAAAATCAGCATTAGATGGGCTCAGTAAAAAATAAAGTGAATGTCCTCAGATACAGAATGAGTCAAAAGTTCATAACTGAATCCAGTAAAAAATCTAGAAAGACTTAAATTATGTAGTCGACAGATGATCAGCAAACTAAAAAACGCTGCTCTGTCAAGAACACTGGATCATCTCAGTGTGCAAAATATGTTACAACTTGCCCAAAATCACCCATGGCATCAGCTGCCACAAAAGAAGCTTCTACCCCAGGTTGTAGACTCGATGAGTGTGCAATCAAATGACTTTTAGATTTTATTAGAAGATTTCAATATTTGTTCTTTCACATTAAAAATATGGTGTTTTGTTGTTTAGATCAGTGAAACAAACTCTTACATTAGTGCATTTTGAATTGTATTTTTTAGGCAGCAGAGTGTGAAAAAGTAAAAGGGTATGAAGACTTTCACAAGGCACTTTATATTTTAAACATCTGGTTCCTGAATTGCGCCTGTGTTGCCGCCGGGATAGGCTCCGGCTTCCCATGACTGTGATCTGGAAAAAAAAATATCTGGTAAGAAAATGAATGAATGAATATTTTAAAAGTTGGTTTAAGTTGTACCGCTTTTAAAAAAATCAAATTATTTTTTGTAAGGTTTCCTAATCTTTGGGTTCTTGATCTTTTGATAGTTAAATGCTATTTTACTGTAAACATTTTTTAAAACAGTTTCTGATCTTGTGAATTCTAGTGTTCCCCACCAACTACAATTTTTTTTGCAGGTTCTGAAAGTATACATTAGTATTATACAATGGTGTATGTTTCTTTTTTTAACAAAAGGTGTAATTCAGAACACATCAAAAGCAGTACAGACGGATGGTGACATGCTGTCCAGTGATTTTCCCTCACCACCTCCATCTACAGAATCAAAGAGTGTCTTTCAAGAAAAGGATGTCTCTTCAAAGGCAAGTCAATTCATAAATGCCAGATTTGTTCATGATTTTAAGACAGCTAGTGGTACAGGTTTTTTACGGGAAAATGAAAAGAGTAGTCAGGTGTCCTATATACTACACATTGGCAAACAACTAGCAGAATGTTTAAGGTTTCCATTACACATTCTCAGTGCCTATTGTATGTCTGGTAATGTGTGCTCTAGAGAGACAAAGAAGTACTAGTTTTGCCACTGTGCCATCTAGGCATCACATAAAGTGTTTTTATTTTTAATTTTTTTTCTGATCACATAGACTGGTTTTTTTTGTGTCATTTCTTTCTGACTGTTGACTCATATACCTTCTAGATCTTTAGATGGTAACATTAGGTTTTTAAGAGATTTCTTTGTTCATCTTTCAGTCAGTGTGTCAGCTGAGATTTTGACAAAATTCTAATGACCTTGGAAAAGTTGTGGAATGTCCAGTGAACTTGACATCACAATCTAATGGATTTTGTAAGCTCCATTCACCTGAGCATGATGTGTTTCCACTTAATTGTATGTTCAGACCTTACTAAACCAAACTGGACCAAACAGAGAGGCTTCTCTCTGTAATGATGTGTTAATCATTTGCAACTTACTAGTGCCTGTAATTCTCTTCAGATAATAAAACATGCATTTTCAGCTACAACATCTGCAACCATGGCCTGCCCCTGTAGGAGCCACCACTGAAAAAGCCAGTCGATTCTTCACACTAAGAAATTACATGTACACCCACCCTTTCTCTCATGGTTCAATTTAGTACTGGAAATAAGTCTATGGTGACAGACAGGAGTCCCCAAAGGGAAAACACACGAGCAAATGAAATAAGATTTACATTACTGTAGACTACACTAGATAGACTATTAATTCAAAGAGGACATTTAGATGCATACAGCAGGAGGAACATAAAAAACAAAGATTTAGTTTGTCCTTTGTTCTCCTCTGCAGGAAAAGATGGCTTGATATAATCTGGATGCAAAGAGCAAAACTGCAAGCCTTTTTTAAACAAACATCTACCTTTTCTTTATTTTTGTTTTAAGTCTTTAAGGAAATTTGGAAACCATGAAAGAAACTTTCACCATGGAAGTGATGCATATGCTGTTTTCAGTAATATAAAACAATAAGATTTTATAAGCACATACAAACAAAATTGTACCAGTTATCTGTAGTAGTGCAAACAGTGCATTGAAAAAGAATGGTCCATAATATGAGATTTTTTTTCAAATAGCATTAAACATAACTATGCTATAGATGATGTTCCATTTCCATCTCTTTATTATTGATTTGTAAGTGGAAAGATTTTTTTTTTTTTGGAACGAACTTAATAAGGGTCCTATTGTCTTCTAATTCTCCACTATGAATTGACTTGCAAAGTATTAGCATTGTATTATATATAATTAATGTATTAATATTTATTTAGTATTACTGTTGTACATCACATCATTGGAAAGGTAAGTGCCTGAATCATTTTCTCATGAAACTCAATTAAATTATTTGGTAGCCCTGGACATTCACAGGGCCTAGTATAACAAGTTTTGAACATGCAAAAACACTTCTAATGCATATTTGTTAAACAAGGAAAATTACTTGATTACTAATCTGAATTCCCCATACCTATTTGTACAACCAATAGGACTGACTATTGCCAAAATGTAGTTGTGTTATACAGGGGAGCAACTGCCTATACTGTGTCTATTTCTCAAAATGTGAAAATAAAACCAAACAGAGTCTTGTTTATTTATAATATTCTGTCGTTAGAAGGTCTTACTGAAACTGCTAATTTACAATATATATTTCAAATTATAAAAAAATAAAAATTTCTTATTGACATTAGAAAAAAATAAAATAAGGAACAAATATATAGTAAACACAATGATCCCCTCTCTTTCCTCTGTGAATTTTTCCTACTGCCAGCTCTAGTTTTCATAATGTAATCCCCAGTCTCACATACCTCATAGATTTTGAATACAACAACAAAAACAATAATTAATTTATTGTATTTATATATTGTATAGCCCAAAATCGCATAAGGAATGCCTCAGTGGACTTTAACAGGCCCCATTCTTTGACAGCCCCCAAGCCTTGACTCACTAAGAAGACAAGAAAAAACTAGCCATGCAGCACTGTACAGTGTTTCTTGTGGTAAAGTACATGTACTTTTAAGATTAAGACAGAATTGCATATATTTAGAAAATATTTAAATAGTAACCATTATAAATGTTAACAGATGACAGCTCTACTATAAAATCAAGAGCCTGTCTTCCTAGGACTTGCACAACAGAATAGCTAGATTATAAACAAACGTTTATGAATTATATATTGTACTGAATATTTCCAATCTTACTACCCATTAATATGCTTTTCCACTGTTAAAGTATGGAGTGAGCTGAATCTATCAAATAAAAGTTGAACAAATTACAGTATATCACTGATTTGAATCACAGTACCTAATATATGGCAAAAAAAAAATAAATGGCAATGCAGACTTCACAGAAATCTTTTACACTGTATTCTTTACACAGACTCAGAAGTATTTTCATTTCTTAAAACAAGCTACTGTGCTTATATGCTAAGGTTTGTGTACTTCATGAAATATGGTGCTAACAAATTTAAAAAGACTTAACATTGTGCATAGTTTACTTTGAAATGTGCATTTTTAAATTAAGTGAATTTAATTTACTTACAAATGTTGGTGCATAGATAATTTAATGGTACTAGGGGGGCTTCGCTCGCCAACCATCCCCCACAGCCTGCGCTATGCGCCAGCCACTTCACGTCTCTACCACTTGCATATGTGGATTTCACTTTCGCCAAACAACAAATCTTTTAATTCTCGTGGATACGCCTCTTCATTGGTAAGAAACACTACTTTTCCCTGATGGCAACACAAATTAGACGATCTACAAGTCTCTGACTTAAAAGTTTAAATCTGAACAATATATCCGATCTCTTTTCGCTGTTCTGTTATTTCACTGAGTAATAATTTCCATTTGTTTGTGCTAATGTGATCTTTACCATCATTTTTTTGAGACTTTCGAATTTTAGTACTTTAATTATCTCTAACCTGCTCTGCATGTGTATTGCTCCAACATTTTTGAATTCTTTACAACGTTCTAAGTTGTCATCTACTCCTTGTCTTTTATTTCTGGCCCCAGGTGTGGTTAAATCTCTTGGCACAAAGTCTCGTCTCACAGGACGTGAAATATCTCTCTGAAAAGGTCACACACATCTTGTCCCAGGCTAAAAAGTCTCGCCACGTCCCAGGATTTTTTTTATTATAATAGAGAGACTATGTTTTAGCTCATTTGTATTGCTTGGAATTTCACTTACTCTTCTGCATTTTCATTGAAGTAGAATAATAAAAGGATAAAAATTGAGCTTATGTTCTTCTTTTTGGTGCAGTCAACTGAATTTAAATTTCTTTTAGTCCTTGTGACTGGGTGATGCGAGAGGAAACCACATTACTAATAAGTGTTTTCATCTTAGTTATCACTCTTGAACAGCTAATAAATACAATTTACCTTCTGACAGTTTGCTTTTTTTTAAGTTTTAAGAATATCATATATGTTTGAAGAAAAATAGATGTTTATTATTCATATGACACATTTTACCTGATCATCATGTATGTTTAAACAGAACAATGAGACAGAAGAGAAAGAAGCAGAGAACGTTCTGTTGGCTGCCAACGAAAAGCTGAACCGTGAAAAAGAGAAAGAAGAAAAACTCAAAAGAGACCGTGAGCAACAAGACCTAGAAGAGAAAGTAAGGAAATTTCGAGAAGGTGAGAATGAAAAAATCCTTGATATTAAAAACACTCTGTTAACTGTTAAAAATCAGTTCAATGATGTTCCTCTGCAGAATTATAGACTGCGTCTATAAGATAGTGTGAGCAGCTGGACATTGTGGGAGAAGCTGCTGCTACATATTGAAAGGAGTCATTAAATTTGTTTGGGCATGATCAGTCCAACAGGAGAAGTACTAAGCAAAGCCCACTGAAAACAAAATGTAGACACTTGTACAGGACACACTGGAGGAATTAGCTCTCAGCCAGCCAGAGAGTGCTTGTGATTGCCATGGGGCAGTTGCATAGCCCAGTACTATGGCAGCTATAACCTGAGCAGAACTATATAGTATTTGACCTTTCAAAAAAAGGGGATATTGTAAGAATAGACAAAGAAATGAATGTATCTCAGTAAGTCATTGATAATAAAGCTCCAAAATAAACAAAATAGAAGTTGACAACCTAATGTGAAACTTCTTTAATAGTACGTAGCAAAAAGAACATGTAACCTCAAAAAGGTTCTCTGTTGTTTCCTGCAAAAGAGGCTGAGAATTTTAAAATGGCAACCTTCAAACACTGCAGCCTCTTCATTTTGCTATGAAAAACTCAGTTTATCCATTCCTCCTTGTCATGCAATAATGTCCATCTATCCATCCATTATCCAACCCGCTGTATCCTAACTACAGGATCACGGGAGTCTGCTGGAGCCAATCCCAACCAACACAGGGCACAAGGCAGGAAACAAACCCCGGGCAGGGCGCCAGGCAATAATGTCTTGTGCACTATATGTAGAATCAACATTCAAGTTCAGATACAGTTTGAAGCAGATTAACTAAATAATACAATTATAGTGATTTTATATTTACAGTGAAAAAATAAAATGTATATAAAGGTTTATCATAAATTATGTTTATCACAATAAAAAGTATATTATGGGATACAGTATATAAAATTGTTTTCTGAAGGAAATGTGCTTTAACATTTTCTGAGAGCTGGACAGCACAAAATTAAAACATTTGACAATTTGGACTTCCCAACAAATTCCCTTCTGCTCATTTCGTATGAGCTTTTTGACAATCCACAAAGCAGACTTCATAGATTAAACGTGCTCTCCTCTAACAGAAATCATATAAAAATAAATGTGTACAAGAGTAAAAAAAAGATAAATCCACAGCTTTCAATACTGCCATGCACTGTGATGACTGTCTTTATTCAGCTTGAGTTTTCACAGCACCTATGTCAGTTTAACACATCAAAGCATAAGTAGTTAATGTGAAGCAGAAATACACCAAATGTCTCATATCGGAGTTCTCTACTGACTTATAAATTACAAGTAAAAATGGTTACAGAAAAATATAACATATTACATGTTGTGGTGGTCTGGTTTGTTTATTTTCTGTGTATTTTGTTTTTCAATTATTTCTTTGATTTTTCATGTTTTTTGTTTTCGTAATGGCCATGGGATTCCTGTAATCCACGATGGCTTTGACGTTAACATTATTTTCGTGATAAAATGTATACTGAGAGCAACATTGAACCAAGGTTTGTGGAGCAGAGAGCCAGCAGCCTTAGCTACTGCACCACAATTCAATTTTGTATTAAGTTGGATAGCTAAAAAGGTGTATTAGTAAGCAACCCTAAACACAAAAGAAGCCCAAACAGCCAGTGAGAATGTCAGGAATAAGATGGTGGGGGACAACACAAAGTAACAGCAAAACACTGAAAACAATAGACCTACTGGTTCTCCAGGCTCATCTTAATTCTCTCTTCTTATATTAAATACCTTGTTTCTCTCTCTCTCTCTCTCTCTCATCTGCCCCTCTACATCCAGTTGGTGAACACTTCCTCTGTTATCATCCCAGCCTCAAGACCCTGATTGGTTCTGCTTGGTGGCCTATTTTAATTCTAGTTCTGAGAACACTTTACTTGTGATCCCACCTAAAGTACTTTCAGGGCATAACTCACAATGTAAAACGTCCAGAGGCCATGTTCCTTAAACAATTCCTGAACAATTTTTGCAGTACAGCAGGGTGCATTGTCCTGCTAAAAGAGGCCACTGGAATACCATTACCATGAAGAGGTGTATGTGGTTTGCAACAAACCTGGGTAGCAAACATGTCAAATTAGTTTGTGCTACAGTACCTTTCTGCGAAATTGGACCAGACGGTCACAGATGGGCTAACCTTCTCTCTCCATGTATGTCAGTGAGCCTTGGCCGCCCATGACCCTGTTCCTGGTCCACCTGTTGTCTTTCCGTGGACCACTTTTGGTAGGTACTAACCATTGCATACAAGGAACACCCCACAAGACCTGCTGTGTTGGAGATACTCTGACTCAGTTGTTTAGCCATCACAATTTCGCCTTTGTCAAATTCACTTGGATCGTTACGCTTGCCTTCCCTATTTCCCAGGTGCCATTGTAACGAGATGATAATATTATTCACTCCATCTGTCAAGGGTTTTAATGTTGTGGTTGATTGGTGTTCAGTGTGTGTGCATTTGTGTGTGTGTCTTTATACACCAGCAGGTGTGTGTGTTTTCCTAGGTGCATTTAGAAGAATCAACAAATGATGTTATTGTTTAAACATAGTTCAAAGGAGGGCAGCACTACTTCCAAAAAACTGAAATGTGGGAATATTTTAACAGCTGAAAAAATAAATAAGCAGAAGATGGTGAAAAAGTGACTTTAGATATCACTGTTTTCTGTGCAAATACCTGTTAACATCACAAAACATTATGCACAATGTCAGGAAAGTTAATATGTTATTGAGATATCCTGAATTCCATTTTGTTCATTTTAAGATGGTGCCATTATATGGTGGAAATGATTGACATATTGACTATGAATGTCCTAGTATTAATAGATTTTAAATCACAAAGGGGAAGTTAACCATTTTTGACATGTAGACTCACTGTAATACATGTGCCTATGTTAATCTATACTAATAAAAGGCAAAGCCCTCACTGACTGACTGACTGACTGACTCACTCACTCATCACTAATTCTCCAACTTCCCGTGTAGGTAGAAGGCTGAAATTTGGCAGGCTCATTCCTTACAGCTTACTTACAAAAGTAGGTTTCATTTAGAAATTCTACGTGTAATGGTCATAACTGGAACCTATTTTCGTCCACATACTGTAATAGACTGCAGCTCGATGGCCGTGGGAGGCAGAGTTGCGTCTCGCATCATCACACCTCCCACGTAATTGAGTGCCTGCCCATATAAGGTAAATATTCGCGGGTCAAGGACTGTGCCTAGCATATTCATAAGTAAAAATATTTGAATCATAAACTGATGTTAATTATATTTTATCCATGAATACTTATTAAATAATTCCAAATAGTCTGTCCGCTTCCTTTCATAGCTTTTCCGATGGTTGTGCTGCTTCCAGGCATGTATTTTCGTATTAAAGCATTTAACCAATCACATTTCAGTCATCATTTGTTGCCAGGCAGAGAGGCCTTCACAATCAGTTGTGCAGGCACTCTAACACAGAATAAATGTTGATTTACCTGTTCCTTCAACCAATCAGATTTTGAGTTGGTGTCAGTAGGGCCCTCTAGCAGGTGTACAGCAACGTCACCGTATTCAGACCCATTGATTGGATAGAAGCTGATATGAGGAACTCTACGAGGCCACTGAACGCACTAAGCGCTCCGAGCGTCCTCGCGCGCACTACGGCCAACTCCATGGCAGGATTTTGGACAATATTATTTGCCAGACACAGACCAGATTTCAAGACCACGAAAACCTGATGTTTGTCACGCTTCTCGAGCCCCAGAAGTTTCGGGAATACAAGAAAAATTTCACGCATGCAGCCTTCTCCAGTTTAACACAAGAGCCACGGAGCGGTTTTTGATCTGTCTCGGCTTAAAACAGAACTGACTGTATGTATGGATGATTTTGCAGGAAAATCTCCCACTGATCTCCTTGACTTCCTTCATCAGAAAAATCTGAATGAGAGCATGGGGCAGCTGTTAACATTGGTATATTTGGCGGTGACCATTCCCGTGTACACTGCTTCTGTCGAGTGGACATTTTCATCCCTAAAGCGAATTAAAACTTATGCCAGAAATACGACAGGGCAGGTTTGACTTTCAGCATTAGTTTCGATGGCGATAGAGACTTTTTGATGGAACTGAAGCGCACGGATAATCCGTACGACAGAGTAATTGAACTGTTTTTGAGGAAAGAGAGGCGGATGGATTTTGTTTACAAATCTGAATTTTTGGTGAGTAAAATGTTGAGATTTTCCTAAATAATATTGCAAGTTTATGAGTTATTATTGATGTTTTTTATGTGTGTCACGGCTGTGGCTGTAGTAGAAAAGAACTTGCCCCTGGCTTGTCTATTCAATAAAGGCATTTATTGTGGCTACAAGAGTTATCTTATATATATTAGCAGTTGGAGATCCACAAAGGGAGAAAATGAATCACATATCATAAAGTAGTTTTTATTCCTGAGCTTTCAACCCTACCAGGGGTCTTCATCAGAGGATAATGCTTAGACTTACAAGAATCAAAGGCAATATATAGCAATACCTTACGGGGTGGCTAGGTCCGTGTGTGAGGTTGTTGGGAGTAAAGTCTTGTTTATTAAGAATAAGTTCTTCTTAAGTTTGTATATGCTGGATTTATGTCCAAGTGTCTGTTGATGGCGTTCAGGATTCAGCCAGCTCTCTAGCACTTTTATTATTGGCTTTAAATTTTACTTGTACATCGTCCCAATTAAATGTATGTCCTGTTGATTTAGTATGCTTATAGATCTATAAGCGCGTGCTGTTTGCATTATTTGACAGTAAAACTATTTATATATATATATATATATATATATATATATATATATATACACACACACACACATACATATATATCAGCGCTTCCCGATTAATTTTACACTTGCACCCCCTGTGACGGACGATCCCGATTTCGCACCCCCTTGGTTTGAGAAGAAGTATGAAAAAATATGAGGTTAATGCAGAAAAACATATCAATCATCAATAATTGTTTTGGTAAAGCCATACTCAGTGTAATCCTCCTTCCATTTTCAATTTTTTTCGTGACTAGCCATGATTAAATGAACAGTAAAAAAAGTAAGAGCAAAGCGATGGTGACTTATTGAGGCAGGCAGGCGAGAGCACAATAGCACACAGGCTCGATATAGTGCACGTCAAGTTGATCTAAAATGCGCAATCAGATTCGAAAAAATATATCTTTTTCAAGTTCTATTTGGATATAAGTAGGTTCTATTTAGTTGACAGAAATATCTTTGGTAGGAATGTAAGTTGAATTTAGTCTTTAAATTTCTATGGTGAAGAAAAATGTATGCAATGATGACTAAATTTAACTTACATTCCTACCAAACATATTTCTGTCGACTAAATAAAAATTACTTATATTTAAAATTTAAATAGAACTTAAACAGATACGTTCATAATACCCACGCAGCACTAAGTGCACGTAAGAGCGAGAGTCATCCGTTTTAACAAGCAGCGTATTGCACTGATACGAAATAGCCTGCCCATTTAATTATTTAGGAAAGGACAGATAAATTAAGATTTTATACAAATAATGTTTTTCATTTTTCTTCCTCGATGGGTTCTGGCACCCCCAGCAACAGCTGCTCGCACCCCAAAGGGTATATATATATATATAGGTATATATATATATATATATATATTATATGTGTGTGTGTGTATATGTATGTGTGCATATATGTAGATATATATATTTATTTGTTGATGTATGTGTGTGTATATATATGTGTATGTGTGTATATATATGACAGCAACACTCATAACAATGAGTCATAACTCAAAACAATTACATTGACAATCATGTTACGTTATTTTCAAAATGTTTCCTTTTCTTTTTCATTACTTCTTTAACACACTACTTCTCTGCTGCGAAGCGCGGGTATTTTGCTAGTACTTTAATAAGTGTGAGATGATTCTCCTTCATAGTAGCCCAAAGAAGCGTACTATTTATTTAAATACCTTGAGAATGCACCACACTTTTTCCTGTGACTGTAAATTAAGTACTGACATATTTATCTCAAAGTATTTCAGTAATTTGAAATGTGTTCATATTTTCAGCTTTTGGAAGTACTTTGTATATACTGTATGAATAATATATATGTTTTAATGTGTTTTACATAATAAAACTTACCATTTGTCAAAAAAACGTAAATTTAAAATTTTCCTGGACAAACACTGCAGTTTTGATCAAGATTATTTCAGTAATCAAGTTACCAGACTTATCTGGTGTATATATTCCTGTGGTGAATTCAGTAGTTTAATATTTGCCTTTGAAGACGTTGTTTTAAGCAAGTAGTATCATCAGCCTTGGTGGAGCTTTATTGTTTCTGTAACAAAGAGTTCACGTTAATAAGTGTCAACCCAATAGCACATCAGCAATGTTACTTTAGTAGCCTTGTCTGCTGCATGCAGTGGTAGGCTATGCTATTGAAAAGTCATTCATTAGTTTGTTTCGTTACATTTACAGTATTTCTTATTTTATTTTATTATCATTGGGATTT
The DNA here is from genome assembly GCF_016835505.1 of Polypterus senegalus. NCBI lineage: Eukaryota > Metazoa > Chordata > Cladistia > Polypteriformes > Polypteridae > Polypterus > Polypterus senegalus. Next base: position 107,925,794 of record NC_053156.1, read on the forward strand.
TTTTTTTTTTTTTGCAAGGTTAAGATGACATTTCACAGGGTTTAGACTAGTAAATTGTCATTGTTTACCCATTCACTACACACACCTATCCATACTCCCACTTACACTAATTTGGAATCACCAGTTCTCCTAAGCTGCATGTATTTCTGGGTGTAAGGGGAAACTGCACGTTCATTGAGAGAAATGTGAAAACTCCGCACCAGGCATAAGATTCAAACCCAGGATCCTTGACTCATGAACCAGCAATGTGCTGCTGTGCCTTCCTATATAAGGACAACTCATCTGCTCTGTATTTAGCTTGATAGTAAATTTGCAGTGCTAATATTATATGGCTTTATATTTCATCACACCAAACATCTTCAGAAACTATGCAGCATGTGCATAGTTTCTTGCTACTTAATATTCTTACATATGTGAAGACTCCACAGTGCTGACATGAAGCTGACAAAAGGACAGAATATGTCCTTGACACTTGAAACATTTTGGAAAAAATCATTGAAAACTTTTTTTGTTATCAGTAACATGGAAGGCATGTTTTTGGAAATCAAAACTTTTGCTGCTTCAAAGTGGATAAATTTTTTAAGGTTTAATTATATTCATTATAGATTTAATAATATTTAAATATATATTTAATATATTTTTCTTTTTAAGTTTCAACAATGCCCTGTAGACCCTATTGTAACATGTAGCAATGGTGTTTTTTCAAACTTATAAAAAATATGTTGCCTAAAAATACAATTTCCAGTGGCAAATTATTATACCATAGAAATCAGGTTTTACTCCATAGTTTGGTTATGTTTTTTATCTAAAGCTCATATTCTGTCAAACATTAATCCCACTTTAAATCAACTTTTCCTTGAAATTGGCCTGTTCAGTGCTTTAAACCAAGGCGTTAGGTGTTTTGTGACTCTCCCATCCTCTAAGTCATCATACTTTTTTGTGAAATATTTTTAATTGAAATATCTATTTATTTTTTTAATTTTTTTAATGCAATATAAATAATATGAAATATTATATTCATGATGACTGACACAGTTAAAGTTTAGAAGCATCACTGACAGACATTTATACAATATGAAACACCATACTAGTAGCTGCTTTTTTATTTAAAATGTTGTGGGAAGCCAGAGTTTCTCGCAACAAGAGTCAACCTGAGCCAGAATGCCAGTCCATCACATGGCACACTAGCATGCACACACACTCAACAAGGTAATTTAGTGTTACCAGTTAACCCAAAATATGGGCGATTCTGTTCAATGTTAAATTTCAACCAACTTTCAGTGAACATACCAAATTATATTAGTCTTTCATACCTCTGTCTGCTGTTTTTACTGTCAAAAAAGTCTTCTCCTCTAACTACTATAAAGCTTATAACTCCATGCTGGTCTAGTCTCAAGCCATAAATGCACACACATGCATATTCCCTTTAGAGCATATTTAAGTATACAGGGAAATTTATTATTATTTTGTGGTATTGAAATATTTTAGAAATTGTTTCTATACTACTGTATTGAGTTTAATCTTTTAGAATCATAAGTGTATATTTATAAGTAATGTTTTTGAATTTTTGATAGTTTTAGATAGTATTGGTGAGAGGTTTATTATAGTAATTTAAATTATCTGACATTGGCCTCCATTTTCTTACTTATAAATAAGACAAATTGGTTTTGATGTGGATGAATACGTAGTAGACGTCAATCCGACTGACACACAGTACAGTACGTACTTTTGTCTCCGTTTTCAGTCATTTTGTGCTATCCTACATACATTTCATTGAATGTATCTGACAGTACGCACACCTTGGCAATTAGATCCATTACTTAAGAAATTCAATTGTCAGCTGGCAGTTTAGCTGAGCAGAAGAATCAGCAGTTTGTAATTCCCACTGTCTGTTCCATCTCGGGGAGTATAGTTGCCAGACAGGGACAGAGACACTCTGAGCAATCCGTGAGCAGAGATAGCATGTGTCTCACAATTGTAAGTAGTGATGGATCCAGTATGCCTTTTTTCGACAGTATAAATTACTGTATCATTACCAAAAACTGTAGCATGTTTAAAAGTAAACTCTACATGCTTTTGGATCAGTTCAGTTTACGTTTAGGTTAAATTATTTATTGTGTAATTTAAAGGAAAACTCCAAAAGTACTGTATATTTTTAATACATTACTTCACCATGTAGTTTGTAGTGATGGCCAGGAAAAAATGTTAACCTCATGTTTTCGTGCAAATTTCATAACAAACTTTCTGATAGAAAGGGCCAACAATGGACCAAAGCAACCAATCAACAGAATCCATGAAGAAAATCCCACGGTAGTCATGCTGCATACAAGGCGCAAAATGCATGCATTTTTTGCTCAAATTTTATTTACAAATGCTTTCAGAAAACAAGTAACAGTACTTGCAGAAGAAACACATTCACATGGGAACAAGCTTTTGAATTGAGGACTGTTGACTTGTTGATAAGCCTACATAACAGCTCACCATAAAGACAAATACATGATTGTTTTTTGTATTTGTCATCTAATGCTTCACTTAATGCGCTATATGGTGCCGTAGTCATTGTTATTGGTATTGTAGTAGGGAGAACTTAATTGAAATGTGTACATATTACAGAAAAGTATAATTAAAAACAGCACTGTGTTAGCTAATTGATTTATTGGAATTTTTAATAAAATTATCTCCTTTATTAAAACTTCTAAAATTACTGTATTATTATCTTAACACAGTTCTCCATGTACTATATATTTTTGGGAAGAGATTTTCATGTGTTTTTTTCTCACATTTTAGATTGGGAGAAGGAGGAAGCTGAGAGGAGACTCAAAGAAAATACTCTTGAACAGGAACAGCTTAACAGGGAGGAGAGAGAAAGAATTCTAAGGGAGCAGGAACAACAGGACATGGAAAGGATGGAGGAAGAGCAAAGAAAAAAAGAACTGCTCCTTGCTAAGATGAGGGAGATTGATTTGGAAAAAGACAGTTCTGAGCGAACGTCCAGTTTTACCAACTCAAAAACAACAGGACCAGATGAGCCCTCTGTGAAGCTCACCCAGCATTCAGACAATGTTGTCAATGGTTTTCCTTCTCATGCGGGTAATGGTTCTGTTCTCAAAACTGATGCCTCTGGTCGTAGAGGTCTCAAGAAGGCCAATGCTGGTGAGCCTGTCACTTTTGGCAGCTACTCTCCATCATTTGGAAAAGTAACAGGAAGAACAGGGTTCT